>NW_027206497.1:0-52500 GCF_024711535.1 Dipodomys merriami | reverse complement strand
CAAACAGATATGAGGCTTTTTTGTTTAAGTTTTCATTCCTTACATGGGCTATAATCAAAAGTGAATCTTTGAGAGATCAATTTGCTCTTAGTTTATAATAATTATCTTACAAATGAGCTCTTGAGGAAGGTCATACTGAAAAGCACAAGAAAAGTCTATAGTACTTATGGTGTAGATGACTTTAGTGCAGTTGCAAAGCAACATAATTTTGATGAAGTTATCTATCCAGCCTTTTCTTCAGACTTAGTCTCTGAATAATAAGATTAAAAACTAAGAGATAATATCAATAAAACGATATTCTCCATCTCTTTCATTGCTCATTGGCAATTACAATTTTACAGATTAAAATTAAAATTCTTTAGTTACCAATCTGATGCATATCATCTTTGACCCAAGCTTCTAAGTATTTATTGTACAGATATACTGACACACAGTGAAGTCTTTTTCTTTTCTTTTTCTTTTGCTGGTCCTGTGGCTTGAACTCAGGGCCTGGGCACTGTTTCTGAGTCTCTTTGTGTTCAAGACTAGCATTCTACCACTTGAGCAACAGCACTACTTATGGCTTTTTCTTAATAGTCTATTGGGGGTAAGAGTCCCACAGATTTTTCTGTCCATGCTGGCTGCAAACTGTGACCCTCAGATCTCTGCCTCAGGAGTACTGAGGATTATAGGCATGAAGCACCAGCACTGCTGTGAATTCTTAAATATACAAAGTTACTCAGTACAGATTGTCTGTAATAGCAAAACACTGAAAATTCAACCAAAATGCTTATCCGTAGGACACTGATTAAACAAGCTAGCCTATTTCTGTAAAAGGGAATACTTTGTAGCCATAAACAAGTATGATGAAGACCTATTCACTGATATAGAATAATCTCTAAGATATATTATGAAATGAAAATAGTAAATTTATTTTAAAACACTTAAAAAGGGAGGGAAAGCACATACACTATTTCTGTTTAAAAATAAAATTGTTGGGGGGGGGCAGGGGGAGGATGGGAAGGGAGGGGAAACAAAGGAGAAGGCTACAATGCTTGATAAGAAATGTACTCATTATCTTGCCCATGTAATTGTAACCCCTCTGTACAATATTTTCACAATAAAAAAATAAAATTGTTAGCAAGTCCAATCCCTTTATTTTAAAGATGAGAAAACCAAATCACATGAAGATGACACTAATATACGCTCTAGTGGAATGAGCATCTGCTACTGAAATAAGGCTCTGTTCTCATTTCCTCAGATGGTTTGCTGGGAAGTTAAATAGGAGGGGTTTCTGAGCTTTATATATCTTGTTCTGGTGGCAAATAACATAGAAGCTCTTATTTCTCTTGCCCTCTCTCACCCCTCTGTATAAAGAAGATTAAGTATACAACTACGGTCTTCACAAAGGCCTTTCAAAGCTTTTATTTGTCTGGTCCGAAAAGCACAACTCAAATTTGATATGTCAAACAAACAAACTGAAAAGGTCTGTTAGTTATGCAATGATACAAGGGCCTAAGTCCAATAGGGAGTGGATCTCCCAGCTACTATATACCACATTCTGCTGCCTTTTGTTGCTGGCTAAGCCACATCCTGGAATAAGGCAGTCATGAGATGCACCCTTTCTTTCTCTTATTGGACCTTTTGTAGTCCACATGCATGTCCAGTCCACTAACTGTAACAACTCTAGTATGATTTATGTGAGATTTCACAGTGTTCCATACCAAGTATGAAAGTAGAGCAGCATCAGAGTACATATCAAAGTGTGCCACATAATAGTCACGTGCCATTAAGTAAATCACCCACATTCAAGGAGGACTATTTTCAATTGCAAAATAGAAATAAAAATTTACCTTGCCAACCTCACAGTGTTTGTAAGGATCAAATAGAATAATATATTCCAAACACTTTCTAATTCTAAAGTATAAAAAAGAAACATCAAAATCACCCCTACTGCTCACTTTCATATATCACTTAAAGTATACAGCTTTCCATAGTCTAATATAAAGAATAAAAGAATATTGGGTAGCCAGATCTACACACACACACACACACACACACACACACACACACACACACACTACACACACACACACACACACACACACACACTCACTCACACCCCATTTCTCTCTTTTTGCCAGTCCTGGGGCTTTAACTTAGGGCCTGGGCACTGTCCCTGAGCCTTTTTGTGCTCAAGGATAGTGGCTGTACCTCTTGAGCCACAGAAGCACTTCCAGATTTTTCTGAGTAGCTTATTGGAGATAAGAGTCTCACAGAGTTTTCTGCCTGGGCTGGCTTTGAACCACGATCCTCAGTAGCTAGCTGTGTGGCTGAATTTCTTTAACTACATTCTTGATATAATCAAAGGCAGACTAAGGTCATATTTAAACCTTTTGTCAGTTATATAAGATCACAGGTTGAAAACAACAGTCTCTGGACCTGGCTAAAGAAGGTCCTTTAACATGCAATCACTGGAGTTGTGCTCTTTATGTGTTCCTTCCAAGCCATTTCTCATATTTACTTTAGAGAGGCCATTTTCCATCTCATTTTGCTGTATTGCATCATGTCAGCCTACAAAAGCAGTTTGTATACAAAACCCAAGGGTCATTGTATAAAGAAAAAGAGGTAGGGTGGATCCTTCTCAACCCCTTCCTTCTCTGCAGGGCTCTGTATTCCTAAGGATGGGCCCCTCCTCTGCTTAGAGAAATTACCTAAATTATGAAATAGTATTACTCAAAGCAATGGAACTTCAAAAGCATTTCCTTCCTAGTACCTACTCTAAGGTTTATTTTGGCATAAACGGGTCATTGTAATGTATCAAGTATTAAGACTTTTGATGGCTTGTTATACACTTAAGTCACAAACTACAGGACACCTGTGAGTTTTTAAAATGGCTTTGTTATGCCAAGAGCTCCATGTGGGAGTACAGGCATCAGCAACTTCCTCCAGCTGCCACTCCCCTTCCCCTAGCCATGACAGCCTGGCCAATTTAAATGGTGGAGTTATCTGGGTGCTGGTTGCCCAGGACACTCACTCACCTGACTTCTACTAGTTGATGTCATATCACTGTAAACATTTGCTTTGTAGTGATAATTGCCATCTTTTCCCTGTTATACAGAAAGTACAGAGTTAAGGGTCAGGGACTTAGAATATAAATTTGTACTTTCTGAGCAACCAATTTATTTCTCAACTCAAAATTGAGATTATAATCCAAAGAGAGAGTAGATCGAAGTTTATTTATTTATTTATTTTAACATTCATTCTAGTGCTTAGTAGTGATTACCATGCTTCACTTGTCTCAGTCAGTCCTCACAGCCCCTTCGTTCTAGGGACTACTCACATGGAGTGGAGCTAGATGAAGTTTTTCTCTTTTCATATATTCCTAAACCACTTGAATGTTTTTTTTAATATAATCATGTCATTTGTTTAATTTTAATTTAGTGTACTGAAGTTTAAACTCAGGGACTTGTACTAGTAGGTAGTTACTCTACCACTTGAGCTATACTTCTAGCCCTTTATGTCTTAGTTATTTTTCAGATTGGGTCTTGTGTTTTTGCCTGGGGCCAGCCTCAAATATGATTCTCCTATTTATACCTCCCATTTAGCATTACAAGTGTATACCACCCCTGGAGAAAGTTCTTACATAGGGTCTGGCCCCAAGCTAAGTACAAACTTGTCTTTTTGGGCTTCAAAGTAACTGGCAAGTATGGTTTTGATTCCTTTTCAACTTTGATCTATTTCTACTCTGCATTATCATCTTACACTCTTAGAAACCATCCTGAAAAACTCTCTTAGCATGGAGAACACACTGGTTAGGCAATTCTCTAAGATGACAGGATCAACACTTCTGTTCTTCCCCTTAGTGAAGTGTGTGCTTATCAAGGGTGTCAGTTGTGTTTACTCACAGATCAATTTATGCCAGTTGTGCTTATTGTTGTCAATCTATAGTTTGATTTAGTATTATGCAAAACAATTAAGTGTGAATAAGAAAAATGACAGCAGCAATTAACTGAATAGGTACTACCTTCCTGGCATTATTCTTTGTGTTTTATATGAATTAACTCATACAATCATCACAGAAATTGTAGAAAATGGATATTATCATTGCCCTTACTTACGAAGGATAAGCAACTTGCCGAAGGCCTATGTATTAAGTAGCAAAGAAATTTGATTCCAGAGATTTAAAATACAATTATTATCATCTTACACAGCCTCTCTGGCTGTGTGTTTCTATACACATTGGAGTTCAATGTTTTCAAATGACTAGATAAAGATGAGTGATACAAATACACATGATCTGCTGTCAGACGGGTGAGAGTTTTGGAAGAAATTTCATGAATACCTAGTGATTCTGAGTGATGCTGTACTCAGGCTGCTTTGCAAATAGCTTTAAGTTAATTATTCATTGTATGTTAAAGAAAACCTGGGGTTGGTAAACTTTCTGTAAAGGGCCAAATAGCAAACATTTCTGTAAAGGGCCAAATGCAAACATTTTAAGACTGTATAGGCCCTATGGCTTCTGCTGAAACTCTTCAACTGCTTTCAAGGATGAGAATAGCCATAAATAATATGTAAATAAACCAGGATGGCTGTGCTGCAATAAAACTATTATAAAAATAGACAGAGGCCTGGGATAAGATTTGCCTATAGTTTGTTAAATCCAGAAACCCATATTCCAAAAACATAGCTATAGATATAGGTTGAAAAATGGCAAAGGATATTTATATTTTAAGTTAGAATTAGATATGTAAAACACAACAACTTTCATGATTCCCTGTTTTAACATTTTTATTTTTTAGTTAACAACAAATGGCCCTAAGTACATCAGATTAGAGGGGCAACTTCAATCTTATTAGTCTGTACCATCTTTCCTGCCTTTGTATATTTGCTAAAGTTGCCTCCTTAATCTAGTTTCTTACTTGCTCTTGGAGTCCTATTTCTCTTCCAAATCTATTACCTAACCCTATAATCTCCTCCAAACTAGATATGATCTCTTCCTCCTCTGAAATTCTGCAATTATTACTTTTTTTTGTTTTGTTTTGGGACTACTCATTTCCTATCCTACATAACACTCACCATAGAACCTTGTACAGAGTACGCTTTCTTGAATTCAATTCAGATAGTCTTCTGCTTTTAGTGATTGAATAATATACAAATCTAGCAAGCACATATCCAATTCATGTTTCTATGATACAATTTGGTTATAACCTCACTAATCATAAAATGCATGCACTCACTAGTATGATTAGTATGGATACACTTGTATATTAAATGGAAATATCTTACAAATTTTCTGATGATTTGAAAGGAATTATTTAAGCAATAATTTTTAAATTATTTAATAATGTAGGCATTATTAAAAGTACAATTTCTGCTTTCTAATCAATCCTAGTCATCTTTTATGAAATCTATCAATACACTACATATTTAAGCAAAACAAATGAACCAAAATACTTAATTCGAACTTGACATCAAGGTTATACCTTACAGACACAAAGTAGATGTGGCTACATGTGTAGTCACTTTCTTGTACACAGTGTTGAGGGAGCTGGCTCAGGCACAGAGTGAATCAGAGGGGCCAAGACAAAAATTCAGGTATCCGGAATTCCTACTTCATTACTGCCAATCTGGGGATACTCTAATTTAGAACACAATGTTTTTTTCAGGTGCACCCAATCCTGCACTGCCAAGTTTGAAAATCTGGGAGAGATACTCCATCTTCCTCTTCCTCATACTGCCAATGAAAATCACATTAGTGTGATTACCGCCATGGTAATATGGGTATGGCTGGTGGTGGTGTCCCTGTCACCAAAAAGGCAGACTTTAGGATTCTAGAACCTAAAGAACACCTTGGAGAAAAACAATTCTACCCCAAAATGCAAGATAAGAGCTCAAATGGTCCTTTGGCATTTTAAGGGAGCATCAGTACTGGGGAGAAGAGTTGGAAAGGATTATGGTACTTATCTTGTTCAATCTCCCTCCACCCCAGAAGTAGCAAGCCAAGTACAAATCTAAATAGAGCTCCTATAACAGGTACAAGTTCTAGTACTTATATTTCAGTTGCATTATCCTTTAACATTCACCTTTCACTGCTTTAGCCATCTTAATCTGTAAAATAAATACAAGAAGCAAACCAGCAGCCCTATTCTCAGTTATAGGAAGGAATAATTTACTTAAAATCAAAATTATAGT
The DNA here is from genome assembly GCF_024711535.1 of Dipodomys merriami. Classification (NCBI taxonomy): domain Eukaryota; kingdom Metazoa; phylum Chordata; class Mammalia; order Rodentia; family Heteromyidae; genus Dipodomys; species Dipodomys merriami. The sequence goes on along the minus strand of NW_027206497.1, from coordinate 46,326 downwards.
TACAGGTAATATTTGTAACTCTCCTATTCCCCTCATGCTCCTCCCCTAGAGTTTTAGACAACAGTACAATCGACTTCAATTAACAAAAGAGACTAAGCAACCCAGACAGTTCACAGCCAGTACAGCATTTTTATCTTTCTGGAAGCTGGCTATAAATGGCAAGAGCCATGGCAGGGCTCTCTGGGACACACGGGAACAACAAAAACAAAAACAAAACAAACAAACAACAACAAAAAACCCCAAAGAATCTGAGAGCAAATTAAGGAATAGGGAACAAGAATAAATTCCATTATTCAATCTAATAAAAAATTAATGAGAACCTCTTGTGGGCAAGAAGACTCACAGTTCAGTAGTACACAAACTATAATAAAAAGTTCAACAGGAGAAATGCCAAGAGGTACAAAGTTCTTTGGGAAGGGAGCTTCCAATCACTTCAATATCAGGCCAAAAGATGAAAAACATGTAGGTAGGGGACACCTGAAGGATCAGGGACAATCTGGAGTAGAAGAAGTCCAGAGAGGTCTGTGAAAATGGTCCCTACACTGGCACCCCATCTTTTTATCCTTGGCTAAGCCAGGTGAACCCCAAGATTAGTCCCAAGGATGGCACCCGAATCACAAAAGACGCAAGACATACAGACAGTGGGCAGAAAAAATCGCCACCAAGAGCCTGGGGCAGAGAGACAAGAGCCAAATCCAGATCAAGCAAGAAGACAGTGTCTCGCGTTCGAAGTTTCCTCTTTCCCATCATCCACCTCCAGAACTTCCCAGCTCTTCTGTATCTCACCTGCATGGATTCTAGAACCGTGACTCTCCCCGGGCTTTTGCCACACAGTCTAGCAATACACAGCCACCTCGGTACGGGTGCACAGTGCTTGAAGGACCGGGACGCCGGCGCGCTAACTCCCGACTCAGAGGACGCAGTCTGCCCTTTACTCTGTGTGACCTCGGGCTGGCCACTCCGGTACTGGAGTTCTTACGTCTCCTTACGTGCAGATTCTGGGATTATGAGGAGACCGGACTTGGAGAAGATCTCCCGAAGTTGAAAAGCACGACAAGCCTGGCACATGAAGGTACTGGGCAACACCACCCGCTGCAGAGACGAGGAAGCCGAGGCAGCAAACAACGTGTCTAAGGTCATGCCGACTCTATCAATCGCAAGCCAAGGCCAGAGCTCGGGGCTCCGAATGTGTAGTCACGGATTCTTTCTCCTTCCGCCCGGCAGAGAAGAGCGGCGGAGGGTCCCGGTCCCACGGAGGGGAAAGGACGGTGCACATGCCGGGATTGGAGGAGAGGGCGGGCAGGCCTTACCTTCTTCCCAGGTCGAGTTCCGCCACCAACGCCGCCCTCTCGGAACCTCCACCCGTCCCCGCTCAGGACTTCTCAGAAGCCCCTTTGAGTTCTGTCCGGCACGACGTGTCCACAACTGCCACAGAGGCCACCGAAGGATTCCCGCCTTCGCCCCGCCTCTTCCCGCCCCCTGGACCATCTGGCCAATCACACGCAGCGCCTCGGAACTCCAACCCCTCCCGCCACGGCCTGGAGAGACCTGACGTCACGGGGCGCTCGCCTTCTCATTTGCCTTTGCTCCACCTTCCTTCCAGAGTCCCGTTTCTCCTTTCGGTAGAAGCCACGGTGCCAGTTTGTCCTGCCGGAAAGCAGCGCGCCGCCGCGGCATTTTACGACGGTGGTGGTGACAGGTCCTGGGAACATCCGGCTTCCTAGGTGCAACAGGACGAAAGCCGACGCGATGTTCGGTGCTGAGGACGAGGACTACACAGACTTCCTCTCGCCTAACGGCGGGTGAGTGACTGAGAAGCGGGAGCCGGAAGGCCCGGCCGAGACCGGCCGGAGGATGGTTGGGGCGGGGGGGGGGGTCGTCTTTTCCCTCCTCCTCTCAACTTCCGGGTCTTGCCCCATTCTGGTGCTGGGGCTTCTTAGAACCCGGGGACAGTTTGCAACTCTACCGTAGAGTCTGCAGTTCTGAGTTCTGGGCCTGGCATCTCCCTTGGCCATTGTAGTATGACCCTGGGTTCGCCTTTTCCTTCCTGAATCCTAGCTCATCCAATGAAATGGGGGTGATTGATGATGAGACTGCTGTCTGGAGAGTTTCGAATGGGAGTCAGCGCGCATAAATCTGTGAGCTGAAACTATACGAGACTTTCTGTTTTCTGTGAACAAGGCGATGGCACTTCAGAAGCAAGTCCTGGTTATGTCAGCGCCAAGCATCCTTCAGAGTCTACCTCAGATGTCACTTCTCTGTGTGTACGCGTGCGTGTGCTTTCCCTTCAGCAGCCCCAGGCAGGATAGACTGCTTCCTCTTCTTTATTCCCATCAGGGTGTGTTTGTCTCTTTGCACATCCAGCCTACTAATATATAAGCCCCGACACAGCAGGCACTGCTTATGTTGTTCATTTTGCGTGGTACTGGTACCTGCCTTGTATTGAGTGCCCAGGAAGTGCCTTGATAATTGCATTTTGTAAACCCTAAGGTTTAAAACCAATGCGAGACACTGTAGGCTCTTATTTTCTGCCCTCAAAGATTATGTATACTCACCTGGGAAGTCTTTAAAGAGAGGTAAGGCGTTTTGTTTTTCTCTTCCTGTAATTATACTCCCTTGTGTTCTGTCTACACAACACCTGTTAGCTGCCACACTCTGATCTTTGCAGAGCCTTTCTTTGAACATTTGCATTACAAATTTTCTGCATCATGAACAATGTACTGAAGAGTGATGGATCTATCGACATAAATCTATCATTCTACAAGTGCTAAGAGTGTTCACCCTCAAGTTGCTTTCAGCCCTATGGAGAATCAGGACATGAAAGACTATAAAATAAATGAACCAACCTTCACCTGGTGTCAAAAAGGATCTTTTGGCCCTCACTGACTAGCTCCTAAGTATTATTTTCTCTCTCACCATCTTATTCCACCCCTGCCTTTACTTTAGACTGTTTGTATCCATTTAGTTCCACTTTGAGTTGTAATTATTTTAGTATTGGGGTATTCATTGTTTACTTTCTTTCCTGTTTCACACTAAACCTTCACTACAAATTCCACATAGTCCACCCCCCTGCTGCTGTATTGTGAATCTTTTGAATTAATGTTTTTTTTTTATCCCAATCTATTTTATGTGTACCTTTTTTTTTTTGTCGGTACTGAGGTTTGAACTCAGGGCCTTATGCCTGCTAGGAAGGTACTCTACAACTAAGCCACATCTACAGCCTTAAATTGACATTAATTGTTCTTTTTTTTCTTTTTTTAGTCAGTCCTAGGGCTTGAATTCTGGGCCTGGGAGCTGTCCCTGCACTCTTCAGCTCAAGGCGAGCACTCGAGCCACAGCACCACTTCCGGTTTTCTAGTGGTTAATTTGGAGATAAGAGTCTCACAGACTTTGCTTCCCGGGCTGGCTTTGAATCGTGATCCTCAGATCTCAGCCTCCTGAGTAGCTAGGAGTATAGGTGTGAGCCACAAGTGCAGGGCACATTGTTATGTGAAAGTATTTGGGAGAGTCTGTAAAGGAATACTCCTGACTTTCATGGATCACTCAGTTTACTGCTGACTAAAAGTTACAAAGTAGACAATGACAGTTCCTTTCTAGATTCCTAGTCCAAGATAAATTCTTCCTGGCTTAACTAGTCAGCTTTCCTGAGCATGAGTAGGCTTATCTAGGATCCAAGACACTTGAATTCTAAGCATGTGACTGTGTCTAGACATAGACAATAGCTCATTTGATAACAAAAAAGAAAGGAAGCTATACAGATAATATTTGTTCCCCAACAGTAACCAGGAAAACCAGATGAAATTTAAAACAAGAGTGGGAAACATTTCATTAACATTCTATGGTTTAGATGTTCTTCCTTTGGTTTCTCTGAGGAAGTAAATCATATGACACTGAACAAGGCAGCTCTCAGTTCCTCTCTTACAACTGCAATTTGCTGCAAATGAACTTGCTTAAGCTTCAAGTCTCTTGAATTAACTATATGACTTACTTGATCCTATATAGGATATTAAGCCTAAGAGAAACAGAGTATCAGTGCCTAGCATGGCTAATGACTGATAAGTCTAGATGACTGAGTCTACATTTCATGTTTCTGGGCCTCTGAAAGTCCCTGGTTAACCTACAGACTAGTAATTAGGAGGCATGATGGTTGTTTATTTTTCTTTTTCCTTTTTTCCTGCCTTAGTTCTTTCCCTACCATTGTGACATAGAAATAAGGAAATGTGTGAATGACTGGTAAGGGCATGCTATTCAGCTTCAATGCAGATAAGCACAGATACAGTTCTTACCCCCAAGAAATTATTTTTAGAGTTAGAAAGTCAATCCAGCAAAATAATCCCAAAGCATTCTTTTTGTTTGTTCTTTTATAATTTTTTGTTTTATCTTTAAGTAGCTGTACAAAAGAGTTGGCATTCAACAGTATGAGTAGTGTGTGGATACAATGAATCTTGATCAGTGTCACCCCTTTGTTTTGTTTTGAGACAGGTTTTCACTGTGTTATCCAGGCTAGCCTAGCACTCTTGGGCTTAAATGATCCTTTTGCTTCAGCTGCTTGTATAACTGAGATTATACTATTTTTTTTTCCTGTGGGTCTCGGGGCTTGAACTCTGGGGCTGAGCGCTGTGCCTCAGCTCTTTAGCTTAAGGCTAGCACTCTACCACTTGAGCTACAGTGCCACTTCCGGTTTTCTGGTGGTTTATTGGAGATGAGTTTCACTGACTTTCGTGCCCAGGCTGGCTTTGATCGGAGATCCTCAGATCTCAGTCTCCTGAGTAGCTAGGATTACAGGTGTGAGCCACGGGTGCCCAGTGGCGCCCATTTTTTAAAAACTGGTCCTGGGGCATGACCTCAGGGTCTGAGAGCTGTTCCTGAGCTTTTGCTCATGGCTGATGCTCTACTACTTAGAGCCCCAGCTCCACTTCTGGCTTTTTGGTGGTTAATTGGAGATAAGAGTTTCATAACTTTCCTGCTCAGGCAGACTTTGAACTTTTATCCTTAAAGCTCACCCTCCTGAGTAGATAGGATTACTGGCATGAGTCACTGGTGCCCAACTTCATGCCTACTTTTTTTTGTTGTTGTTGTTCCTGAAACTTGAACTCAGGGCTTGGAACTATTTCTGAGCTTTTTTTTTTGCTCAGGGCTAGTGCTCTACTACTTGAGCCATAATTTCACTTCTATCTTTTTTATTCTTTTTGGAGATAAGAGATAAGAGTCCCACAGATTTTCCTGCCCAGGCTGGCTTCTAACCACAATCCTCAGATTTCATCTTCCTGAATAGTGACTGAGATTACAGATATGAGCCACCAATGTCCAACTCATGCCCACTTTTTATTTTTTAAACAAAGCTTTTTTTTTTTTTTTTGTAGTACTAGGTTGATCTCAGGGTCTTGTACTTGCTCAGCTGGTGCTCTACCTCTCCAGATCTGCTTTTTGCTGACTATTTTGGAGACGACTTATCACAAATTTTGCTGCCTGGGCTATCTTTGAACCACAATCCTCTGAATCTCCAACTCTTCAATAACTAGGATTATAGGTGTGAACCACTTGTACCCATACAAAGTTTTGTTTTGTTTTGTTTTTGGTGATGGTACTGGGATTTGAACTCAAGACCATGAGCTCTTGTTTGTATTGTTTTTGTTTTTTGCTTTTTTTGCTCAAGACATGCTCTGTCACACCTCCACGTTGAGTTGCATGGACTTTTCTACCCAGTAGCTAGGATTACAAGTGTGATCCATTTGCACTTAGTTTACAAAGCATTTTTTTTGGGGGGGGGATTTGGTTGTGGGGCTTGAACTCTGGGCCTGGGCTCTATCCCTGAGCTCTTCAGCTCAAGAAAAGCACTCTACTACTTGCACCACAGCTCCACTTCTGGTTTTCTGGTGGTTAACTAGAAATAAGAGCCTCATTCCTGCGAGGGTTGCTTTGAACTGTGATCCTCAGATCTCAGCCTCCTGAGTAGCTAGGATTATAGGCATAAGCCACTGGCACCTGTCTACAAGCATTTTTTAAAGCGGCAGTTATGTATAAAGTCTATGTATAAAGCCTAAATTCTAATGTTGATTCTGCCTACTGTTAGGAGTGTTAAACATTAGGTGGAACAAGTCAGCAGCCCTACTTATATTTCCATAACTTATCTATTAAATGCTGTGATTTGCCCTGGATGGTTTATTTTTTGTTGTTGTGCTGGAATTGAGCCTAGAACCTTGTACAATCCCCATTTGACATTCTTTTTAAAAATCAATTATTCATTTATAAGCAAATCTTAACTAGATTGTAAGTTTCATAAAAATTTTCCCTGTAAGAAGGCATTACTAGGGGCTGGGAAGATGGCCCAGTGGTGGAGCGCTTGCCTTGCATGCATGAGGCCCTGGGTTTGATTCCTCAGTACCACATAATCAGAAAAAGCTGGAAGTGGTGCTGTGGCTCAAGTGGTAGGGCGCTCACTTTGAGCGCCCAGGCCCAGAGTTCAAGCCCCACAACTGACAAAAAAAAAAAAAAAGCATTAATAACTGGGCAATCCTATCTACTCAGGAATCAGATCTGAGGATCATAGTTCGAAGCCAGTCCAGGTAGGAAAGTCCATGCAACTCTTATTTCCAAGTAACTGTCAAAAAATGTTAGAAGTGGAGCTGTGGCTCAAGTAGAAGAGCAGAGTAAGCTCAAGGACAGCACCCAGAACCAGCAAAAAAAAAAAAAAAAGGCATTGCCAAATTCTCCTAAAATTTTACTTCTAGGGAATCTGCCTAGATTGCACTGGCTAAGGAGAAATCTTGTTGTTGTTTTTTTTTTTCCTAAATTCCATTAGCATTTGTCAATGTCTTATTTAAGTCAGCTCTACTTCCTTCAAGTATTATATTTGCAATCTCATTTAAATTTCTTGGACCTTACAATAAACATTTTGGCCCCATTTATAGGAAACTTATCCTAGGTTCTTTGAGAAAACAAGGCAATCGTTTTCAATTATATTGAATTTATTTTACAAAATGCTGATATATATATCAATGTAAATGTTGTTTAAAAAATGGTCAAAAATGTGTACAGAAGTTGGAATATTTACACAGTCAACCTAAGAATGCCTTTGGAGAAGGTGAGCTCAAGCTGGACTAGACTTTGAGTTCCTTATTGTATTAATCCATTTTGTGTTATAACAGAGTACCACAGAGTAGGTAATTTATAAGGAAAAGAACTATATTTCTCACAGTTCTGGAGACAGGAAAGCCCTCTAGTATCAAAGTACCATCATCTGGGAGAAGCTGTTTTGTTGCAAATCAAGCCATTTTATAATTCAACGTTAATCACTCCATGACCTTACTACCTCCCATTGGAGCCCACCTACCAACACTGCTGGGTTGGAGGAGACATACATATTCATTGACACTTTTTGTTTTTGTTTTTGGTCGGTCACGGGCCTGAATTCTGGGCCTGGGCACTTTCCCTCAGCTCTTTAGCTCAAAGCTAGCGCTCTACCACTTGATCCATAGCTCCACTTCTGGGTTTTTCTGCTTATGTGGTGATGAGGAATTTAACCCAGGGCCTCATGCATGCAAGGCAAGCACTCTACCACTGAGCCACCTTCCCAGCCCTCATTGACACTTTTGAAGTATATTATATACCAGATTGTGAGCAAAACATGCAATCGAGTGGTGATTTTAATAAATGATCAAGTATATGTTATTTGATAAATGATTGCATAACTTCTACTGATCTTATGGACCACCATGCCATATAACCATTGTCCCTGCTACATAATTCATAATTTACAATCATATATTAATATCTGATCCCCTCATTAGATTAACTACTCCTTGAAAATAGAATCCTGTTGTGCTCATCAGTGTACACCTAATATTTAGTGTGGTGTCTGATATAACTTGAAGGAATGAAATATGGAGAACTTCAGGAGGCTTAGGACAATCATGTAACCTAAATTACAAGTAACTTCTGGGGAGAGGAGGAACACAGGGACTGTTTCAGGTAGAGGCAACAGAGTGTCTAAAAGCTGGAATTTGAAGCCAGGTGCTGGTGGCTCACGCCTGTAATCCTAGCTACTCAGGAGGCTGAGATCTGAGGATTGAGGTTCAAAGCCAGCCCGGGCAGGAAAGTCCATGAGACTCTTACCTCCAATAACCTACTAGAAAACCGGAAGTGGTGCTGTGGCTTAAGTGGTAGAGCACTCACCTTGAGCCAAGAGCACGGGGACAGCACCCAAGCCGAGTTAAAGCCCCACGACCCACAAAAAAACCAAAAACACTGGAATTTGAAAGATCTTGTCTTGGGCAGAGCATGTGGTTAAAGGAACTTGCCTAGCATATATGAAGTCCATATATGAGGCCCTGGGTATACAAAAAAAAGCGCTTGTGTGAGAAATACAGAGTTTCTCAGAGTAGTTGTAGCACTCAGTTGAAGATGAGAAATGGCCAAATATGAAGATGGGGAAAGGAGGGTGGGTAAAAACTTGAAGGACCTTGTAAAGCTGTCTTGTGGAGTTTGGATTTCATCTTGGTAATAGTGAGGTATCATTAAGAAAGATTGCTGTGGGTACAATTAGGGGAAGAGATAAGAAGCAGACAAGACTAAGGCTGGGGGATCAGGAAGTTGTTGTGATCATTGGACTTGGATAAAGGTAATGGAGGCCTGACCTAGGGGAGAAAGAACAGGGAATGAGTTTGAGAAATACTTTGGAAATAATATCAGATGGGTTTAGAGATTAGGTCAGCTGATAATTTCAGATCACAAAATATAATCTTGATTTCAGAGACCCTTAGCTGTCATTTCCAGTGTTGTGTTGATGGGATTTACAGTCATTCATTTATTCATTCATTAGAAGCTTTTGTTATGATTCCAGGCTTGAGATATGTTCAATGAAAATTTATTTTCATTTTCTATTAACAGTGCCAGATTGGCCTCTCTTTTTGGATTGGATGATGCAACTTCTGGCCAAGGAAATGAATTCTTTCAGTACACAGCCCCAAAGCAGCCTAAGAAAGGCCAAGGAACAGCAGCAACAGGTAAGTTGTAAAGCATTCGATTGGGCTTTAACAGGCTAGTTGGAATGATAAACGGTCCTTCCTTCTGATGTGCTATATCATGCATCCTTGACCAGCCTGACTAAGCCCACCATCACTAATGGATATCTTTCTCTATTCTGTGATCCTGAGCTCTAGCACCTTGGGGGAAATTTTTGATGGGGAAGGTTACAAGGATGTTCTTTTGTCTCATGTGGCCACCACTCTCTAAAACTGTCCAAGGCACTCAAAATAAATACTGTCCAATGGCCACACCCCCACATGGGTCATTCCTTATTCCTTAGTTTTTTTTTTTTTGCTCAAAGCTGGTGTTCAACATTGAGCCACAGATCTACTTCTGGCTTTTTGGTGATTAGAGATAAGAGTCTTACATTTTTCTGCTGGGGCTGGCTTCAATCTTCAGTCCTCAGATTTCAGCTTTCTGAGAAGCTAGGATTATAGTCATGAGCTACTGATTTTTGAGGCCCAGAAAGGATTAGGGATTTCTAAGGTTAGTATTAATAAGAGACTAGGGACATGACTCAAGTGGTAGGATACTTGGTTTACATGAGCAAGGCCAGGGTTCAATCTCCATTACCAAAACAAACAAGCAAGCAAACAAACAAAAACTCTCTAATAAGTGACAGAGTTGAAAGTTGAACTCTGATCTGACAGACTCTGCAGTTTTTATTCTTTCCTCCACGTGGTTGTTTTTGTGTAAGAATCTGATGAGGAATGAAGGCCCAAGGAGAGCAGGTTATAAGGGACATTAAATTAGTAGTTGGCAAATGAATATTGAAATATTGAGTATCTTTTACATGTTAGACACAGTGCTGGCACTGAGGATAACCATCTCAGAGTTGAGTATTTGCAGCAGATCCTTTATATTTGGCCTGTGTTAAAAGCCCCTCCTTTTGCTTTACTGTGTAGGAGTTTCTCTCACATACAGAGTAATACATACAGCTAACATGAAATGAGTATCTATAACTAATTCAGTGCTTAGATGATCTCCCTGAAAATAGTATCAGACTGAGGACTTTGTTCCATAAAACTTGTAGTCAGATGTCAGTCACAAATCTAGATTCTGACTGACCACAGCTACAAACCAGCATTCCCATGATCCCCTTCCTTATTTTTGATTAATTGGCTAGAATTGCTTACAAAACTCAGGGAAACATTTTCTTATGTTTGATAGCTGATTGTAAAAGATATTGTAGCTGGGCATTGGTGGCTCATGCCTGTAATACTAGTTGCTCAGGAGACTGAGATCTGAGGATCACAATTCAAAGCCAACCTGGGCAGAAAAGTCCATGAAATTCTTATCTCCAATAAACCACCAGAAAACTGTAAGTGGTGCTGTGGCTCAAGAGAGCACTAGCCTTGAGCTGAAGAGCTGAGGGACAGTGCCCAGGCCCAGAGTTCAAGCTCCATGACTGACAAAAAAAAAAAAAAAGATATTGTAAAGATTCAGACGAATGCCAGGTAAAGAGGTATAGTGTGGTAGTAGAGTGCATATCTCCTAGGCCCTCTCTCAGTACATTGTTCCTCCAAGTTTTCTAGCTAGCTAGCTAGCTAGATATTCTGTAATCTGGAAGCTCTTCAGCTTTTGCTCTCAGGACACTTTCTAGAGCTTGATCTCCAGCCTACTTTTTCTAGAGATTGGTGAGTAGAGCTGAAAGTTACAACCTTCCATTTTTCTGATGACTAGCTCCATTTTAGAGCCTGAGCCTAAGTCATCTCAATAGCATTGTCAAAAGACAAAATTACAACAGATTTAATTTTACAACCTCGCTTAGTGGGGTTTTACCTGCTATTCTAGAACTGAGCAGTACCTCATTCTATACAATGGAATATTCTGATTCATTGAGCAGAAGAGCTTGGCCTTATAGGCATAAAAGGGCCGAAGAAAGCAAAGAACAAAAAGCCGATTGGACTGAAAAGAGCAAAGACCAAAAAGCTGAGTGGTCACTATAGTGTTTCTTTTTTGCGAAAGTGTGTGTGTGCTGAGGTGGGGTAGGGGTTGACTAGGGGACTATCTTACCTGCAAAAAATGGCTTAAGGCACAGCATAAAGTCAGACACATAGTAGACATAGGCTAGATTGGGAATTTGGCTATTCTTATTTTCTCTCTTGATTTGAGAAGGTCAAGTAGACAACCAGTTTTTTCTTGGAGATGTGGAACTTAAGTATGAGTAATTCTGTTTTGGTCTCTTGAACCTAGTGTAGAAGACTGGTGCATGCTTGTCATCCCAGCTGGTCGGGAAGTGTAAATAGGAAGATCAAGGAATAGTCTGGCTCAAGCATAAACATAAGATCCTATATCAGAAATAACTAAAACAAAAAGAGTTGGGTGCATGGCTTAAGTGGTAGAGTACATGCCTAGCAGGTGGAAGTCCCTTATAATACTGCCAGAGAGAAAGAGAGAGAGAGAGAGAGAAGGAGAAGGAGGGAGAGAAAGATGAGAGAGGAGAGAAGAGAGATACAAGGGGGTAATAATAGATTCAAGAGAAAGTGATACATGTTGAAGATAGTGAAGATTCAATTATGGAATATGTATATATGTGTGTATATACATAGGCACATATATGTGCACATACACATATGTGTACACACACATATATGTATACACATGTTATATATATACATTTGTATACCCTGAAGAAGGAAACTATAATTAAAAAATACTCGGGAAGTGGCGCTGTAGCTCAAGCTTAGAGTGCTCGCCTTGAGCTGAAGGGCTCAGGGACAGCACCCAAGCCCAGAGTCCAAGCCCTGCGACCAACCAAAAAAAAAAAAAAAAAAAGACCATAACAAAAATTTTAGAATAGGGGCTGGGAAAGTGGCTCAGTGGTAGAGCGCTTGCCTTGCATGCCTGAGGCCCTGGGTTCGATTCCTCAGCACCACATAAGCAAAAAGAAAAAAGCCAGAAGTGGTGCTGTGGCTCAAGTGGTAGAGCGCTAGCCCTGAGCTGAAGAGCTGAGGAACAGCGCCCAGGCCCAGAGTTCAGGCCCCATGACTGGACCAAAAAAAAAAAAAAAAACTTAGGAAAAAAAAAACAATGATTTCCTCCTCAAAGGGAAGTCCACAATCTGTGTAAATCTGATTTTAGAGGAAGGAATGCTAAGCTTAGGAGAAGCCCACGCACTTGTTGCATCTGGCCCATGTATCCATCTGGCAACCACACAAACAGCCTTCCCTCTCCAAGCGACCCGATAGGGTCATGTTGGCTTGAGTTCACTGGAAGAAGCTGAACTACTAAAGAAGGATTGCTGTCTGCCCTTGGAAGACAGTAACTTTACACGGTGCCCCATGCTTGTCCAGATAATCTAACTTTGGCATTAGTTACTGTTTTTTCTGTCATAGTGTGCTTATCAGGAGAAAAGGTTTATTGTAATGTTACATATAACTGGAGAATGCATGCTGGGCTCCAGTGGTTCCTGCCTGTATAATCCTACTTACTCAGAAGGCTGAGATGTGAGAATCTTACTCTGTCAACAGCCAGAACAGACAAAGACAAATCCCAGGAGGCTTTTTTTTTTTGACTGTCCTGGGATTTGAACTCAGGGCCTGGGTGCTATCTCTGAGTAGGCTAGTGCTCTACCAGTTGAGCCACAGCACTACTGGCTTTTTCTGAGTAGTTTATTTGAGATAAAAGTATCAGACTTTTCCTGTTTCAGCTAGCTTCAAACTATGATCCTCAAATCTCAGCCACCTGACTAGCTAGGGTTATAGGCATGAGCCATTGGCATCTGGCAAGACTCTTAACTCCAGTTAACCAGCAAAAAGCCAGAAGTTGTGAAGTGTGGCTTTAGTGATAGAGCACCAGCCTTGAGTGAAAAAGCCAGGTTAGAGCTCAAGGCCTTGAGTGCAAGTTCCACTACCAACACACACATACACATACATACAACATGTGTGCACATACACACAATACCTGAAAAGTTTTAAGTGAACTGAACTATATCATGGATATTTACTTTATTTATTTATTGTTAAGTGCCAATCCTGGGACTTGAACTCAAGACCTGAGTGCTGTCTCTTGAGTTTTTTAGGCTCAAAGCTACTACTCTTAGCTCTTAAGTCATATTGCCACTTCTGGCCTTTTCTGAGTAGTTTATTAGGGTTAAGAGTCTCACAGAGCCAGGCACTGGTGGCTCATGCCTATAATCCTAGCTACTCAGGAGGCTGAGATCTGAGGGTCATGGTTCCTGCCCAGGCAGGAAAGTCCATGAGACTCTCATCTCCAATAATCCACCAGAAAACCAGAAGTGGTGCTGTGGCTCAAGTGGTAGAGTGCTCACCTTGAGCTGAAAAGCTGAGGGAAAGCACTCAGGCCCAGAATTCAAGCCCCATGACTGACTCCCCTAGTCCCTCCCCCCCCCCCAAAAAAAGAGTCTTACCGACTTTTCTGCCTAGGATGGCTTTGAACCATGATCCTCAGATCTAAGCCTATTGAGTAGCTAGGATTACAGGTGTAACAAGCGCCAGGCTTGTTATAGGTATTTATAAAACAAAGAAATATAGCAAAGGTCACTAGAAAAAAAGTAAATAACAGAAGTGGACAATTTATTTTTGCACATGTGTGGACATGCACACTGGGGTTGAACCCAGGACTCACCCATGCCAGACAGTGCTCTACTCTTGAGCTATCAGCTCTTGGTCAGTGTTTTTTGTTTTAGTTTGTTTTTTTTTTTTTTTTTAAAGCAAATCTAATAGAAAGTCTGAAATTTCTGCTTCCCTATAAGTAATAAATACAAATGAAAACAACCTCAATGTTGGTAAAGCTGCAAAAAGAAAATTTTGCTGTTAACAAAGATAAAGCCTACCCATTCTCCTGATGGAGTGTAAAATGGGGCCTTTCTGAAGACGCTGGGGCAGGATGGAACCAAACCTTAAAAACTCTTATATTCTTTCATCTCATAATTCTCTATTTTAGGGATTTATTTTAATAAAATGGAAAGGGTTCATACAAAAGAATGTCCTCTAAGGAATTATAATATGCAATAGAGAAAAATACTGGAAACAGCTTTAAGAAATGTCAAGTAACAAGGACCTAGGTAAATTGTGATAGTCCTAGTATTTTATGTACCTTTGAACATTATGGAGAAATGCTTATAATATAGTGCATGAAAATAGGAAGATATCAGATTTTACCATTAATTTTGTGTATGTCTGCCAGTGCTGGGGCTTAAATGTAGCACTTTGAGCTCTTGGTTGGCTTTTTACTTAGGGCTGGTGTTCTACCTCTTGAGTCACAGCTCCATATTTAGTTTTTGCTGGTTAATTGGAAATAAGTCTCAGATTTGTCTGCCTGGGATGGCTTTGAATTGTAATCCTAAGATCTCAGCTTCTTGAGTAGTTGAGATTACAGATGTGAGCCACTGATACCTAGCCATATCATTAATTTTGCTTAACAAGCAGGAAAATAGCCTCAGAGTTGATGTGTATAAAGGACTAGGAATACATGTATGAAATTATTAACATTGTTTACTTGGGGTGATGGAGTTATAGATCATTTTGATTTCCTTTGGGCTTTTTTTATATTTTCTAAATTTTCTACAATATACTTATATTCAAAAATCAAAAAAAATTCCAGTATAAAAAAAAGGTAGAATAAAGAGAGTTTTTAAAAAGAAGTACTTGCAATTTGTGTTAATATTATCTTACTTCGCTTCCATTTACACATTTTGCCTATTGAGCATAAATTCGCAGTTTACCAGGAACCACAGTGATTCATGCTAATCCCAGCACTCAGGAAGATTTTGTATTTAAGGCCAACCTGGACTACATAGTGAGGCCCTATTTTTAAAAAAATAACTTAAAAAATTACCCTTAGTATGCTATTTCAGAACTTTAGCATTACTCTAGCACTTTGTGACTTTAAGTAGTGGACATGATTTAGATATCACCCTAAATTTCCAATGCCAGTAGTACAAGAAAGGGAAATTATTATATGTATCAAAGCTGCCATAATATTGGAAGGAAAATAAAAAGCAGATGGAATATGACCATATTACTATATAGTGCTTCTTGTCCAGACCCAAAACTTCTATTTGTACTATATTGCTCAAAAGTTTTGAGTCCTGGGTTTGTTGCTATCATTGTGTACAGTACTAGGGCACTTGTATTGTTACTTCACCAGCAGACAAGATCAAGCACTGTTTTGTAGATCAAGTGAGAATAATGATCATGAAAACATTGTAACTGCAAAGTATACATAATTTTTGAAGCTAAACATTTAAAATCAATTTCAAGCAAGAAAAGAGTTACACTTCTGTTTTCTTCATATTTAGGAAATCAGACACCACCAAAACCAGCCCCAGCTCCCACAGGCACTGCTGCAGTCCTGGTTGCAACAGCAGTTCATGCTTACCGGTAGTAAGTAGCTGATTAAGAAAGCTCTGGCAACCTGGAGGAGGGAGGGAAGGGGACTGTAGTTTAGCTTCTCTTTTCTCCTGAAGTCACTATTCATGGCTAACTGGTTTGGTTTCTTAATGCTTCTACAGACAAAACACCCTTGACCCTCCTCACATTTTGGTTGGAGATTTCACCAGATCAAACTTGCAGAGTGGTTGTTTTGTCTACTCTTTAAGTGCTGTTCTCTCACAACTACCTTTTTAAGTTCTCAAAGAAAGCGACTTCCCTAAGAACTATGATTGTTAGATATTTAAAGAGGCAAGATATTATATGAGCTTTAAGTTATAAACTGCTCATCTTGGTTCTTTGTCTAGAGGCCCAATGACTAGATCCTAACTTCTGTGTTCCTGAAAAGAGAGCTGGTTCTGCATAATTTAGAGGAGTATTAATGCTGCTTTCTTTTTCCTTTTCAATAGCATAAATGGTCAGTACCTAAAGCAGGGAAAATTTGGTGCTGCAGTTCTGGGCAACCACACAGCCAGAGATGTGAGTATCCCACGTTTTATACCTATTCCCTTGTCTTAAACATAACCAGTGAGCTGGTTATTTATCTGGGCTGGCTCAGTGTCTCAGTTGTCAGGATTAAAATGATGGTTAGCCTTGAATGTTAATATATAATATTAAGATATTGTAAATGGTGTTTGCTACTATTGTGTATTAAAACAAATCTAATCACTTAAAATGATTTCATTAGACATCTTTTTTGTGATATGGTCCTAGTTTAAGAATTTGGAGAGCTTTAAATGAGTTATCAAGGATATTTTTTGATTTGGTAGTAATGAATATTCATTGTCCCATCTTGAGCATTATGTTTTTATTCTTGGAAAGTTTGAAAGTAAGAATGGGCAGTTGGTTATAGTAAAGTAATAGGGATAAAATAAATGTGGCTGAAAGCCCCAAGATGGACATCCTTGAGTAGATAGATCTATCTGGCTTCAAATACTGCCCTGGAGGATTTTGAGCACTGTTGAGATAAGCGTAAGAACTTCTGGTATTTCAGAGGTCCAGAGCACATGGAGTCCATGTTCCTCAGAGATGCTCAGGCAAAGAGATAAAATTACTTTTCTAGAGTAACTGACATAATAGATAGTACAGATTGTCTTAAAAACAAAAAGGAAAACCCTTAATTATGGAAAATTTGCAGCACATATAAAACTGTACAGCTTGCATATTGAAGGCACAGATTTTCATTATTAAACTAAAGTTATTAATCTTTTATCTATAACCCCAACTTCTCCTTTTTCCACTCAGATTAATTTGAACAAATTTCCAACACAATTTCAGCTATAAATTCTTTAATCTTTGTTTTTGTTTTTTTGGGGTCCAGTCGTGGGGCCTGAACTCTGGGCCTGGGCGCTGTCCCTCAGCTCTTCAGCACAAGGCTAGCGCTCCACCACTTGAGCCACAGCACCACTTCCGGCTTTTTTCTTTTTGCATATGTGGTGCTGAGGAATCGAACCTAGGGCCTCAGGCATGCAAGGCAAGTGCTCTACCACTGAGCCAACTTCCCAGCCCCAGCTATAAATTCTTTAGTATGTAACTCTAGAAAATAAGATAGGTAAGAACAAAACTACCATACCTAATAAAAGTAAACATAATACATATTCTCACTTACTACTAGTGTTCAAATAAATTTCCCGCTTTCCTCCCCTGCCCTTCTTCCTTGGTATCCTTCTGTTCCTCTGTCCTTCCCCTAAATCTAGACTTTTTAGTGATATTATAAATATCCAAATGTCCTTTAGCAAGAAAAAAGTTCTCAACCCTTGAATAGAAGTACTAATAAAGACATTGCTAATTACATTTGAAGAGTAAGTCCAAAGCAAGAAAAAAATTAAATGAAGACTGGAAAGTTATAATTTAAAATCTAAACTTTTTTTCTTTTAATGGTGACAGTATTGGAGCTTGAACTCATGGTGTGGGCACTGTCACAAGGCTTTTTCTGCTTTAAGCTGGTGCTCTAACATGTGAGCCACACCTCTGCTTCTGGCATTTTGTTGGTTAGTTGGAGATAAGAGTCTGATGGATTTGTCTGCCTGGGCTGGCTTGGAACCTTTATCCTCAGAACTCAGCCACCTGAGTAGCTAGGATTACAGTCATGAGCCACCAGTGCTTGGCCAAAACCTAAAAATTTAAGAGAAGTTTTAAAATCTAAACTTAGAAGGTTAGAACAGAATTTTAGGATTTATAGCTGTATGGAGCAGGAGCCTATATCATACTGCTGATTTTGTATTGCCTTTTAACTTCTGTTTTCTTCCTTTTCTGCCCATTTTGTTTGAATACAGTACAGGATTCTCCTTTATATCAGTCAGCAACAGCCGGTTACTGTTGCAAGGATTCATCTGAACTTTGAGCTGGTGGTAAGATTTCCCCATGATCAAATCAATTGCACCTTTGGGATAGGCTTACAAGAAGAGAGGGGTCTGAACATAGCTGGTAGAAATTAGGTCCACTACTTTGGCCCTCGGCATCAGCAAACAGAGCCTTTCAGAAAGGTCTTTTGATTGCCTTCAGGGGAAGGGACTTCAGGGTGGTGTGTGGATGGTGGGAGGGAAGAAGAATCCCTGATACCTCTCCTTAGGTGCAGTTGAGCCAAGTCCTTTTCTGTGAGTTTGGACAGATTAACCCACAGTGATGCTTGTGCTTGAATTACCCCAGCATTTATCTTTTCTCCAGGTTCGGCCCAATAACTATAGCACCTTTTATGATGACCAGAGACAAAACTGGTCCATCATGTTTGAGTCTGAAAAGGCTGCTGTGGAGTTCAATAAGCAGGTGATACTTTCTCTTTCATGTGCAAAGCTAGAGCACTTGTTTAGGGTCTCAATTTTAGGAAATAATATGGCAAACCCATACCTGCTATACTTTGTTAGTGACAAGCATAAGATTTGTGTTAATATGGTTGTATCTGTAGTTGGTAATGAATTGAGTTATGAGGGTATATCTTAGTATTATCTTTAGAAGTTCCTTTATTTATTTATTTTTGTAGTATTGGGATTTTAACTCAGGGCCTTGCACTTGATAGACAAGTACTCTACCACTTAACCCACACTTTTTTTCTCCAGTCCTTTGAAAAGCTTTCATTATTTTTAATTTTTTTTAGTGCCCATACTGGGACTTGAATTCAGGGCCTGGGCCCTGTTCCTTAGCTTTTCTGTTCAAGCCTGGTGCTCTATCACTTGAGCCACAGCTTTACTTCTACCTATTTTTTTTTTTGGTTGGTCGTGGAGCTTGAACTCTGGGCCTGGGTGCTGTGCCTCAGCTCTTCAGCTCAAGGCTATTACTCTACCACTTGAGCCACAGCACCACTTGTGGTTTTCTGTTGGTTAATTGGAGATAAAGATTCTCACAGACTTTCCTGCCTGGGCTAGCTTTGAACCGTGATCCTCAGATCTCAGTCTCCTGAGTAGCTGGACTTATAGGCGTGAGCTACTGGCGCCCGGCTCTAGTTCTATCTTTTTGATGGTTAATTGGACATGAGTTTCACAGACTTTCCTGCTTTGAACCTCAATCCTCAGATGTCAGTCTCCTGAGTAGTTAGGGTTAATTAATTAATCTATTTATTTTATTTATTTTTTTTTTGGTCGGTTGTGGGGCCTGAACTCTGGGCCAGGATGCTGTCCCTCAGCTCTTCAGCTCAAGGCTAGCGCTCTACCACTTGAGCCACAGTGCCACTTCCGGCTTTTTGCTTATGTGGTGCTGAGGAATCGAACTCAGGGCCTCATGCATGCAAGGCAAGCACTCTACCACTGAGCCACCTTCCCAGCCCAATCTATTTATTTTTAAAAAGAACTCTTGCTTTTTGCCCTGGCCAACCTCGATCATGATCCTCCTACTTATACTTTCTGTGTAGCGCTGGAATGTCAGGTGCATACCATCACATCTAGCTTATTATTGAGATGAGATATTATAAATTTTTTGCCTGGGCTAGCCTTGAGCCTTGATTCTCCTAATCTTGGTCTCCAAAGAAGTTAGATTACAGGTATAAACCACAATACTTGCCTCCTTTTAAATTTTTTAGAAATTCCCCTTTTTTGGGGGGGAGGTCCTGTCGTGGGGCCTGAACTCTGGGCCTGGGCGCTGTCCCTCAGCTCTTCAGCTCAAGGCTAACGCTCTACCACTTGAGCCACAGCGCCACTTCCGGCTTTTTTCTTTTTGCTTATGTGGTGCTGGGGAATCGAACTCAGGGCCTCAGGCATGCAAGGCAAGCGCTCTACCACTGAGCCAACTTCCCAGCCCCCGAAATTCCCCTTTTTTTCCATAAAGTCTCAAATACTGAGACAGTAAATCAGTTCATTAACAAATGTTTATTTGGTAGTTACTATACAATTATAGTTACAAATACTGTTGGGTAGTTCCCAGATGCATTGCTAATTATTCTACTTGTGTTAATGCCTTGTAATT
This sequence comes from Dipodomys merriami, assembly GCF_024711535.1. NCBI lineage: Eukaryota > Metazoa > Chordata > Mammalia > Rodentia > Heteromyidae > Dipodomys > Dipodomys merriami. Next base: position 26,509 of record NW_027206497.1, on the reverse strand, counting down.
TTCATCATCACCCTATATAAGATATGCAGAGTTGTTTTTTTCCCTTCATTTTTACAAATGAGGAATGTTGGGTACATGGAGATTAAGTTATCTGACCACAGTCAGAGCAAGAACTGGCAGTGCATGTACCAGACATATACTCAGATATTCTGCTTCCAAAGCCATGATTTTAGGCCTCATGGTTCTTGGCAGCATCACAGGCTTTGGAATGATTTACTTTTAAACTTTATAATCTGTTTGTTCACTTTAAACTTTATAATCTGTTTGTTCATGGGTGTAGCAGTTTGAGAAAGAACAGTTGCGATAATGGGATGAGTTCTTAGAAGGTTAAATCAAATGTATGCTGCTCTGATTTTTTTTTTTCAGGTGTGTATTGCCAAGTGCAACAGCACCCCTTCCTTTGATGCAGTAGTCTCTCAGGACCTCGTTGTGACAGAGGGTCCTGCTGTGGAAAATGGGGATTCCTTAGAAGTGGCGTATACAGGGTGGCTCTTTCAGAATCATGTTCTGGGTCAGGTAAGAAACTGTCCTTGGGAAGTGGTGCAGTGGCTCAAGTGGTAGAGTGCTAGCTGAAGAGCTGAGGGACAGCGCCCAGGCCCAGAGTTCAGGCCTCATGACCGACAAAAAAAAACAAAAAACAAAAAAAAACTGGCCTTGCAAATTGTTCTGTAGTTTAGGTACCATGAAGGCTGTGCATATTACTGTGAATTGCGGCTGTTGGCAGATGGAAACTTTTAGGCACTACCACATGAGCTATAAAATGAAGCATAAAGTCTGTTCAGTGCCTCACTCTCTCTCTTCCACTTGAACAAGTGGAAACCAGTTTCTCAAATATTCATGTGTTTGTTGTTCTCCCATGCCAGTCTTAAAGATGGATGTACTTTTTTTGTTGTTGTTTGTTTATATAGTACTGGGGAATCAAACCCATGTTCTCAAGCACTCTACCACTAAGCCACATTCCTAGCCCTGGATGTACTTTTTACACCCTCCTGTGTTTTCTCATATTGGATACTGTAAACACATTGGGCTTGTTGTGTTTTTAATATTAAGCCCTCAAATGCAATAGGACAGAAAGATCTGAGGTTTTCTTTTTGTTGTTGTTGCTTGTTTTTGGTTGTTCTGGTAATGGGACTTGGCTTTTTTGTTCAAGGCAGGTGCTCTACTAGTATAGCCATACCTCCACTTTTAGGTTTTTGCTAGTAATTGAAGATTTAGAGTCTCATGGACTTTTCTGCCCAGGCTGGCTTCAAACTGTGAGTAGCCTCCTGAGTAGCCAGGATCACAGGTGCCTGGCTGGAAGATCTTTATGACTTAAAAAAATGTGGGTGAAAGTCTTAATTTTACCCGTTGACCTTAATCAAGTCATATAAGCTTTTTTTTTCCCCATTTGTGAATAAAAGTTAATGATCCTTATACTAATTACTTGGTAGGGTTAGTATCAGCATCAAATAAGCCAAATTATTTGAGAAAATGTTCAAATTCCTAGTGGTAAAGAAAGGTGTTTTTTTCTTGTGTGGGAATTTATTGTTCCAGAGATCTTCCACTATCAATAACCCCTCAGCCAAAATGTTATCTTTTTCAAGTTTTTTATTTGTAGAACTGTCTTCCTGTTTTATCTAATATTCCCTCTTTAAAAAGGACCTCTATGGCCAAGAGCTGATGGCTCACACCTGTAATCCTAGCTACTCAGGAGACTGATATCCGGGGAATCACAATTCAAAGCCACCTGGGACAGGAAAGCCATGAGACTCTTATCTCGAATTAACCATCTAAAAACTGGAAGTAGAGCTGTGGCTCAAAGTAATAGAGTGCTAGCCTTGAGCAAAAAAGCAGGGACAGCACCTAGATCCTGAGTTCAAGGCCCTTGACTGACAAAGAAAAAAAAGTACCAGTATTGTTAGTTGAATAGTTATTATTGTATTTGAAATTGTGTGACCTCCTTTACTTTGTTCAAATTGAAGGTTTTTGACTCCACTGCAAACAAAGATAAGTTGCTTCGCCTGAAATTAGGATCAGGAAAAGTCATCAAGGTAACGATCTATTATATTTTGATTGTGGCATTTCTAACCTGGATGTATCTTCCAAGAGTCTAGAAATACCTGGATAGAAATTAGGATGGTCAGAGGTGTTGCATTGTCCACTTGGGGAGATTTTTGCCTATGAGACACTGTGTTGAAGACAGGTATATTTGTTTTCTGTAATTCCTACCCTTTTTCATCCTGTGATTGACAAAATTACCATACCCTTCCATAGCTTCACAGAGAAAGAGGAGAAACTATTTTTTTCCATAATTTTATCATAGTAGGTTAATTCTCATCTCTCTGGCTCACTTTGCAACTACAACACAACAGGAGGGGATTGGAATCTGAAGACCTGAGTTCAAGTTATGAATTTTGTTTTTATCAACCATGCAAATGTTTTATGAACTAAAGAATATTTTAGCTGAGCGCTGGTGGCTCACACCTGTAATCCTAGCTACTCAGGAGGCTGGGATCACGGTTCAAAGCCAGCCCGGGCAGGAAAGCCCACAAGACTATCTTCAGTAAACCACCAGAAAACTGGAAGTGGCACTGTGGCTCAAGTGGTAGAGTGCTTGCCTTGAGCTGAAGAGCTGAGGGACAATGCCCAAGCCCAGAGTTCAATCCCCATGACCAACCAAAATAAAAAAAGAATATTTTATGTACATGAAGTATTATATTAGCACATATGGGTGCATGGTGCTGTATCCATCCATTCATGATCCTTGGAGCTAGATAGGTCTTACTTGAATCTTAACTTACTTAGTTACTTCACCCCCAAAGGCCTTAGTTTTCATATCTGTAAAAATGGTCTCAATGTTAGGAGATTATCTTGGGGATTAAACAAGCGCATAAAACACACTGCGTGGGGCTGGGAAGGTGGCTCAGTGGTAGAGCACTTGCCTTGCATGCATGAGGCCCTGGGTTTGATTCCTCAGCACCACACAAGCAAAAAGAAAAAAAGCTGGAAGTGGCGCTGTGGCTCAAGTGGTAGAGTGCTAGCCTTGAGCTGAAGAGCTGAGGGACAGCGCCCAGGCTCAGAGTTCAGGCTCCACGACTAGACCTCCCCCCTCCCCCCCCCAAAAAAAGCCACTGCGTAGAAAAACATATTTAATAATGATAACTTGTGTGTGTGTGCACGTATGCATGCACATGTGCTTGCATATGCTGGTACTGGGGCTTGAACTCAGGACCTCAAGCTCTCATTTAGCTTTTTGATCAAGTCTGGTGCTCTGCCACTTGAGTCATATCTCCAGTTCTGACTTTTTGCTGGCTAATTGGAGATAAGAGTCTCTAGTATTTGTCTTCCTGGCTGGCTTTGAATCATAGTCCTTAGATCTCAGAGCAGCTAGGATTATAGGTATGAGCCATTGGTTCTGGGCTTCTATTAAATCACTCTTATTTTCTATTAACTATCTAAGTTACATGTACTTCATCCAACACCAGATTGCAGCTTTTACTAGTAGGTTTAGAAACTATATTGTAGATTTTCTTACAACCAATGTGGTAATAGTTGATCTTGACCACCAGAGGCATTATCTAAGGTTGTATATGAATAAGTGAAATCCAATGCTCCTGCAGTTAGTTTTGCCTTACGAGGCCTTCCTTTCTGATGAGTTTTTCCCTCATCTCTGATTCCATAGGGCTGGGAGGATGGAATGCTGGGCATGAAAAAGGGAGGAAAGCGGTTGCTAATTATCCCTCCAGCCTGTGCCACTGGCTCTGAAGGGGTAATAGGCTGGACTCAATCAGCAGACTCAGTCCTGGTGTTCGAGGTGGAGGTTAGACGGGTGAGTGACCTGTGCTGTGTTGTGTGTGATGAGCTACCTCTCTGCAATTAAAGTGTGTGTTAAATGCATGTGTTTGAGAACCAGATTCTGCAGACAGATTTCTTTGAATATTAAAAACGGGCCAGGTGCTGGTGGCTCATGCCTACAATCTTAGCTACTCAGGGCACTGAGATCTAGGAATCATGATCCAAAGCCAGCTTGGGCAGCAATGTTCAGGAGATTCTTGCTTCTAATTAACCAACAAAAAGCTGGAACTGGAGGAGTGGCTCAAGTGGTAGAGTACCAGCAGTGAGCAAAAAAGCTGAGCAAGAGCCTGAGGCCCTGAGTTCAAGCCCCAGTCCTGGAACATGTTAACATACTAGTGAGTGAACAGTGCCAGTTATAAAACAGTATGATTTCATTTTTGATTAAAAATATACATGCGCGCACACACACACACACACACACACTAGCTAACATAAGATAGTTGAGTTGTAATTAATCATTATTTTTTTTTAGCAGTTTCTGATTTATCTACAATGGAGAGATGATAGATTGTGTTTTGAGGAGTAGAAACATGAGAAATACATGCTGGGCAGGGAAGAGGATGCTTGTAGCCCATTCCACCTGTGCTGGCTTTTTCCTAGGTGAAGTTTGCTCGAGATTCTGGTGCTGATGGACACAGTGTCAGTTCCCGGGGTTCGGTAGCTCCCTCTCCCATTCCTGGTGCTGACAGCCTCTCTGCTGATCCTGTTGTGTCGTCACCTACATCAGTGCCTTCTAAATCAGGGTGAGGTGCTGGGATTGTAGCAAGCTCTTCCAATGTAGTAGAAACAACTCTTGGAAGGCTTCAGAAATATGGACCTAAGTTTCAAATACAATAATGTGAAATATATGGGGAAAAAATGGAACCAGTGAGATAGAACTTGCACATGATTTTCCTGAGCAAGGATTAATATTGTTAGTTTATAAAACTATTAATTCAAATGAGAGTACTTGAAAAACTCTGGAAGGAAGTGGAGAAGGACATTAATATAAAATATATACTCATGGGAAAAAAGTAAACAAGCATTTAAGTGGGAAGTTGTTCATTTTCACTTGCATTCAAAGATTTTTTAAGCTAAAACATTTAAATTCTTTTTAGAGCTTCTCAGTTGGTGTACATTTTGAAAAAACAATTTGTTTAACAGCATAATCTAGGTTTGTGATTATGAGTTTGCTTTATCTCAGGTTATGTCTTGTTTGTTTTCAGGGAGCCTGTTCTTCGTAGCAAATCCAACTCTCTCAATGAACAGCTTACAGCAAATACAGTAAGTATGAGTTTGTCCCCCTTACTTTCAGCTTGCTAGAGTGTCCTGTGCCTAGCCATTGATTTAGGCTAAAAATCATGGGTCCTTTGTTCATTTTCTTCTACTTGGAGTCATTATAAATTATCCTGGGTTAGCCAGGCGCTGGTGGCTCACGCCTGTAATCCTAGCTACTCAGGAGGCTGAGATCTGAGGATCGCGGTTCAAAGCCAGCCCGGGCAGGAGAGACCGTGAGACTCCTATCTCCAATAAACCACCAGAAAACCGGAAGTGGCGCTGTAGCTCAAGTGGTAGAGTGCTCGCCTTGAGCTGAAGAGCTGAGGGACAGCTCCCAGGCCCAGAGTTCAAGCCCCACGACCGACAAAAAAAAAAAAAAAAATTATCCTGGGTTTTTGAATCTATAGCCGTGTGTGTGTGTGTGTGTGTGTGTGTGTGTGTGTGTGTGTGTGTGTGTGTGTGTGTGTGTGTGTGTGTGTGTGTGTGTGTGTGTGTGTGTGTGTGTGTGTGTGTGTGTGTGTGTGTGTGTGTGTGTGGTGTGTGTGTGTGTGTGTGGTGTGTGCGCGCGCGCGCGCGCGCGCGCGCCAGTACTGGGACATGAACTCAAGGCCTTCTTACTTGGGTTCGTTTTGTTTTTCAAGGTTGGCACTCTACCACTCCACTTCTGGCTTTTTGCTGGTTAATTGGAGATAAGAATCTCATGGATCTTCCTGTCTAGGCTAGCTTCAAACCTACCACTTGTGCCACACCTCCACTTCTGGCTTTTTGCTGGTTAATTGAAGATAAGAATCTCATGGATCTTTCTATCTAGGCTAGCTTCAAACCTTGATCCTCAGACCTCAGCCTGCTGAGCATCTAGGATTACAAGCATAAGTCACTGTCGCCTGGCTTGCATCTACAGTCTTGATTCTTAGTAGTATGAGGCCTTGAGAAAGGATCTTAACTTTGCTTTTCCTCAGCTTCGTTGTAAGAATGGAAGCCATTTTCACAGTCCCTAGTATTGTAAGGATTAGAGATACTTATAAAGCTCTGAGTGCAGAGCCTTTGTGAAGTATGTCTTTAGTAAATAGTATCTGTGATTATTATTAGAATTGTGTTATACTGGGCAAAGAGCACCTTACTTAAAATGCACTTCCCTTGTAGAGACATCATTTATTGGAGATATTAATGGTTAATGGTAGGCTTCTCTGCTATTTTCTCACTGTGACCTTGAGCAACCTAGCTTTCAAATCCTCAGATTTACTTCCTCATCTACAAAGTAGAACTTGTGGTTTTTAGTATTATGTCTGGCATATTGTAAGAGTTTAATAAACATTAGCTTAGTTAATGCTAATGATACATACCTTTATACTTATTTCTCTCAGGAGTTTTGGGTTTAGTCACCAACTGATTGACTTTGAGCAGGTCTCTGGGCCTCTGTTTCCCCAACCTTCTGTTGTAGTAAAATTAGGACACACCTTTAGGAAGGACACACTGCTGCTGCCCTGCCTGATTGTGCAGGCTTTTACACATGCCTCAAGTAGGCCATGTGGTGGCTAAAGCTTGTCAGGTGCTGGAAGCCTTCACCTGCCATGTCAGGAACCACAGGTGCATGGAGAGATGTGCTTCATTTCTGTCCAGCTCTGTTTTACTTGTTTATATTCAGCTCAAAGCAGGATTATTAAGCAAACAGTGAGTATAATGTGTATAAAAAATGGTCACCTAAACCCAGAAGGTTAACCTATGAATCAGAAAAGAAATGCATAACTAGTGATAATCTCAAGGCTTTGAACAGCTGCAAAAGTTGCCTAGTATGGGCTCCATTGTACTTGTCACCTGTTTCTGAACTTTAGCAACTTCTGTCAGACCAGTGATGTCCAACCATTAAAAAAATTTTTTTGTAGTTTAGCTTATTTTAAGAAAGAAAATACATATCATGCCGGGTACCCATGGCTCATGTCTATAATCCTAGCTACTCAGGAGGCTGAGATCTGAGCGTTCAAAGCCAGCCCGGGCAAGGAAAGTCCATATGACTCTGATCTCCAATTAACCACCAGAAAACCGGAAGCGGTGTTTTGGCTCAAGTGGTAGAGCGCTAATCTTGAGCTGAAGAGCTGAGGGACAGTGCCAGGTGCAGAGTTCAAGCCCCATGACTGACAAAAAAAAAAAAAAAAGAAAAGACATATAACATAAAATTAACCATTTTTTACATTTAAGCCTTTTTTGTTTTGAGTAGGTAATTGAATCATATAGTACAGTTATCATAATAATATAGCAGGATTATATAGCGGTTACTCAGTCCTTGTAAGGAGTAGATAGATGTTCTGGTCTGCCCTACTCCATCTCATTCCTTAGGTAACTACTTTTACTGTGTCCTTGCATATTCTTCCAGTGTTTCGTTATACTGGTGCAGGCAAACTGGAATGTATGTTTCATTTTTTCATCCTTCTTTCACACATAAAAAAGAGTAAGATAGATAGATAGATAGATAGATAGATAGATAGTACTTTGCTTTTTTTTTTTTTTTTTGCCGGTCCTGGAGCTCAAACTCTGGGCTTGGGCTCTGTCCCTAAGCTCCTTTTTGCTCAAGGCTAGAACTCTACCAACTGAGCCACAGAGCCACTTCCAGTTTTTTCTGTGATTAATGGGAGATAAGAGTCCCACAGACTTTCCTGCCTGGGCTGGCTTTGAACCGTAATCCTCAGTTCTCAGCCTCCTGAGTAGAGCACCTTGCATTTTATATGTAGTATATAAGGTATCTTTCCATGTTAGTGTGTAGAGCCCTTCCTCATTCTTCTTTTAATCTGTAGATTGTGATGTTCCATGGTGTGGATATGGTTTATATATCTAATCCTCTTTCTTCTTTTGATGTATCCATTTTTTTTAGATTATTTGTACCTGTTAAGGAAAAAAAAAAAATGGGCACACAATCCTGAATTGTGACAAATTATATACATAATGGACTGTTAATCCATGTAAACAAGTTTAATGTTTTATGTTTTTACCTGAAAAAATAGTAACAATGAAGGTTATAATCATTTCTTCATACATCTAGGAAATCATTTTATGTACCTTCAGGTACATTTTATGTAACTTCATTCTGAAGACTACATGTTGAGCCACCTAGTGGACACATGAGCTACTAACACAGGATGTAAAATACAGCCAAATCAGAGCTAAATGAACTTGAATTTAGCACAAAGAGCTCCTCTTTCTTCCCTTTACAAATTTCTTCTAAGTATTTTTCTATTGACTCGATTCATGCTTGGAAGGGGTCCTGTCAGCTAAAATGCCTCTTTTTCTTAACATTTCTGCCTTAGCTTTTAATCTGAAAAATAGAAATAATTATACCCAGTGTGGAGGTAATATATATATGAAACCACTCTATCTATTCCAAACCTGAAAGGAATTACTTTTACTGGTATAATTAATTCTCATTTTCTAGAGGAAATGGTTTCAGATGGATACAGTAGGATTACTTGTTTAGTGATTTAATACAAGAGCCAAAGATGTAGCTGCCTAAAGGTAATGAACCTTAATCACAGAGATTTTTGTGGTTTTCTCTTTTTAGAATCCTGATACAGTCAAGGCCAAGCTGATCTCCCGGATGGCTAAAATGGGCCAGCCCATGCTGCCTATCCTTCCACCACAGCTGGAGTCCAATGACTCAGAAGTTGAAGTATGTCCCTTTGTTGTATTTGAATGAGTAATACAGATGTGCTTTGGCTAAAAGAATTGCTTTTTCTGCCGCTAACCCAGAGTTATTATTTCAAGAGCTTATATGCACAATGATATGTTTGTATTAGCACATGTCTTTCTACTGTGGTTAGTAGTAGAAATGGAACTAAAATCTATGTATCTGCCATAAGAACTAAGTGTTATAATTAAATCAGCCATCATTTACCTGAATCTCCATTGCCCATAAGATCAATCTTTTTTTTTCTTTTTTCTTTTTGGCCAGTCCTGGGGCTTGAACTTTGGGTCTAGGCACTGTCCCTGAGCTTCTTTTGCTCAAGGCTAGCATTTGAGCCACACCACCTCTCTTTTGGCTTTTTCTGTTTATGTCGTACTGAGGAATTGAGCCCAGGGCTTCATGCATGCTAGCCAGGCACTCTACTTCTAAGCCAACATTCCCAGCCCCATAAGATCAATCTTTTTTTTTTTTTTCAGGGGGGAGGGGGTGTCCGGTCGTGGGGCCTGAACTCGGCCTGGGCGCTGTCCCTCAGCTCTTCAGCTCAAGGCTAGCGCTCTACAACTTGAGCCACAGCGCCACTTCTGGCTTGCTTTCTTTTTGCTTATGAGGTGCTGAGAAATCGAACCCAGGGGCTCATGCATGCAAGGCAAGTGCTCTATCACTGAGCCACCTTCCCAGCCCCATAAGATCAATCTTTAGGCAGCAGAATGCCCAAACCATAGCAGGTGAGACACACTCGCACGCACGCACGCACGCACGCATGCACGCACGCACGCACGCACGCACTGTTCTTGAGATGAAGTCCCACTGTATTGTCCAAGCTGTGTACTCCTGAGCTCAGGTGATTCTCTTACCTCTGGTGATTCTCCTACCTCAGGTGATTCTCCTACCTCAGTTTCTGGGATAGCTGAGACTCAGGCATGCACCATTACACCATGGACCATTACACCCAGCTCCAATTCATAAATGTTGAGATCCTTTTGGGAAATGCTGGTCTTAATGTTTCATTATTGCCTATTACTAAAGTTAAAACTGTTGTCTATTACTTAAAAATCAAACTGTTGGGTTTTGACTTTGTATTTGGTACTTTTGTTTGTTGTTTAAATTTGTAAGTTCAGGAATTTTATTGAAATCAAATGTGCCAATTTTCTTCTCTTTGTTGTTTTTGCTTTGGTGTGTGCTTAGTATTTCTATTTTAGCCAGGCATGGTGATACACACTGTAATCCTAGCACTTGGGAGACTGAGGCAAGAGGACTGAGAGTTCAAAGCCAACCTAGACTATGTAGTAAGACCTTTCCCCTCTCCCCTCCAAATCCTACTTTCAGATATTAGAAATGTCACATGTGGGACCTTGGAAGGTGGCTCAGTGGTAGAGTGCATGCCTCCCATGCATGAGGCCCTGGGTTCGATTCCTCAACATCATATAAATGGAAAAGGCTGGAAATGGTACTGTGGCTCAAGTGGTAGAGTACTAGCCTTCAGCTCAAAAGAGCTGAAGGACAGCGCCCAGCCCCAGCATTCAAGCCGCATGACTGGCAAAAAAAAAAAAAAGAAATGTCACATGTAATTTTTTAGAAATGTTTATTATTTTGTCATTAGATCTAAATCTACATAGAATTTGGCAGTATGAAGTAACTATATTAACTAAAACCATCCTTTCTTGAGTTGAAATATATGTGACTGACTTTTAATGTCCTTTTTTATTGATATAAAGTGAAGAAAAGAAGGATGTTCTTTCTTGGTACTAGGGCTTGAATTCTGGGTCTTGCATTTTTCCTTGGCTTTTTACTCTCTGCTAGCACTCTGCCTCTTAGCCACACCTTCTGGCCTTTTGCTAGTTAATTGGATTTAAGAGTCTCTTGGATTTGTCTACCTGGGCTGGCTCTGAGCCTCAATCTTCAGATCTTAGCCATAGCTAAGATTATAGTCATAAGCCACAGGCACCTGGCAAGATGGATATTCTTGATTAAAAAAAAAATCCTGAAATAGGCTATTTTTTATTTTTTTATTTTTGTTGGTCATGGGGCTTGAACTCAGGGCCTGGGTGCTGTCCCTGAGCTTCTTTGTGCTCAAGGCTATTGCTCTAACACTTGAGCCACAGTGCTACTTCTGGCTTTTTGTTGTTGTTGTTTTTTGTTGGTCATGGGGCTTGAACTCTGGGCCTGAACACTGTCCCTCAGCTTTTCAGCTCAAGGCGAGCGCTCTACCACTTGAGCCACAACACCACTTCCGATTTTCTAGTGGTTTATTGGAGATAAGAGTCTCACGGACTTTTCTGCCTGGGCTGGCTTTGAACCCTGATCCTCAGATCTCAGCCTCCTGAGTAGCTAGGATTACAGGCGTGAGCCACTGGCCCCCGGCCTCTGGCTTTTTTTGAGTAGTTTGTTGGAGATGGGAGTCTCACAGACTTTTCTGCCTGTGCTGGCTTCCAACCTTAATCCTCAGAGGCCTCCTGAATAGCTGAGATTACAAGTGTGAGCCACTGGCACCCAGTTGTTCTTTCTATATTGTTTTCTAAACTTGTGGAGTTTTTTGTTTGTTTTGTCTTGCTGTGTAGTCTAAGCTAATCCAGAATTTACTATGTAGCCCTAGCTTGCCTTAAACTCATGATCCTCCTGCCTCAGCCTTTCAGATGCTGGGATTATAGGCATATATCACCATGTCTGGCTTTGTAAATTGATTTTTTTGCTCTTAATGTTATATCATAAATATTTGTTAATTTGACTAATGTAAATAAATAAAGCAAGGCATCATTACTTCTAAAGGTAATTCAATATTCTATATCAATGCATCTCCCTCCCTCCCTTTCTTCCTTCCTTCCTTCCTTCCTTCCTTCCTAAGGTTTAAGGTTTGAACCCAGGGGATCCCCCATGCTAGGTGAGCATTATACCATTTAAGCCATGTCCCCAATCTTCATAAATCCTTTTGTTCTAGTGTTAGACATTTAGGTTGATTTAGAGCTGTAATAATTTAAAAGTAGAATTTTTTTCTACTTTTTTTCAGAGGATGAGAAGTCTTTTTAATTTTGTTTTCAAATTTTATGCTGGTCCATAGGTTTGAACTCAGAGTCTGGGCACTGTCTCAGTTTTTTTGCTCAAAGCTAGTGCTCCACTACTTGAGCCATAGCTCAACTTATGGCTTTTTTTAGTGATTAATTGGAGATAAGAGTCTCACAGACTTTCCTGCCCAGGCTGGCTTTAAACCACAATCCTCAGATCTCAGCCTCCTGAGTAGCTAGGATTGCAGACACATAAACCACCAACACTCGGAAGTTTTATTTTATTTTATTTTTTTGGGGTCCAGTCCTGAGTCCTGAACTCTGGGCCTGGGCTCTGTCCCTCAGCTCTTTTTTTTTGGGTCCGGTCGTGGGGCCTGAACTCTGGGCCTGGGCGCTGTCCCTCAGCTCTTCAGCTCAAGGCTAGCGCTCTACCACTTGATCCACGGCGCTGCTTCCGGCTTTTTTCTTTTTGCTTATGTGGTGCTGAGGAATCGAACCCAGGGCCTCATGCATGCAAGGCAAGTGCTCTACCACTGAGCTACCTTCCCAGCCCCCACTCGGAAGTTTTAAAATGAAAGGATGGCTAAGTCTTCAAGCCCCAGTACTATAGCATAGCAGATTATAGTCACTTTATACAGTGCCGCAACATTTTCCTATCTTTGCATAAAACAAGAAGACGTAGACTTACTTCTTTTAGAATTACAGTCTAGTTTTATGAAAAGAAAGCATGGGCAAGCACTCTAAACTGTATTATCCAAAACCAGCATGTTAATGAAGCGCGATGACTCCTACTCTGCCCCATTTTTCACTGAACACCTTGAGGTCTATGGAGATTTTTTTTTTTCAAAATCAGTCTTAAGGTTTGGGAAATGACACATCCTAAAGGGCTGTCATTTTGGTTGCTACAGACAATAAAAGATCAACTTTGTAGAAGGTTGGAGGAAAGTAACGATATGAAACTATTTGATAGGATTTTCTAGAAGGACTCTTTATTGCACAATTGGTTGCTTCTTCCCCGGTGACGCATTCTCTCAACTTGGCTTTCTGCTTATGTTTCCTTCCTCTTCTTTGCTCAGTCTTCAGTAAAGGACTCTCAAATAAGTGACCAAATCCTTGTGTCTGTTTCAGGAAATTACTGCTTTGCGAGGAGCTGAGCAGCCCCTGGTGACACCTTCCAGCCAGCCTCCTCTTCAGCCAGTTCATCCAGTGTTACCACAGATGGCTTCACAGGGTAAGAAGGGAACCTCTCTGAGGCTCCATGTCCTTGAATCGGGTCAGCACCAAAATTAGCATCACTATTCTAAACTGTAAGGCTATTGGACTGGAATGTAAAACTTATCAATTTATCCCTGGGACAGAGCATCTCAGACCTGGAGACATACTTGGCCTGCTCATTGTGACTTTTGCTGTGTTGTGTTGTCCATTTGGGAAACCTGCACTCAGCTACTGACATATCTTTGTGTGTTATTTTGCATATCCCATCAGATGATAGAATCATAGAGGTCTAAGTCAGAGGCACATGAAAACATCCAGTTTCCTTCCACTGGCTTATGGCTGGGTGTCAGTGGAACAGGTGTAGGAAACTAGATGAAGAAAGTGGCTGAGTCTGATGTGTGGGGTATGTCAGGTACTCATCCAGATCTGTGCCAGTAAGCAAGGGTGGATAACAGTGGAAACATCTTGCTTTATTGTAGCAGCTCAGCCTTCTGTTTCTGGGCTCCAAGCACCCTCTCCTGCCTTAATGCAAGTTACATCTCTCGATTCCCACTCAGCTGTATCTGGAAATGCCCAGTCCTTTCAGGTAACAACATTTTCAAACCCTCATTATAAACTATACTTTATTATGGTTCTGCTTAGTCTTTTTTCTTGTAAGCATACAGGAAGAAGATTCCTTCCTTCCTCTTTGAATAGTATCACTTCCCCAAAGTTGGAGTTGATCATTCCCCTTTCTAAGTTGCTACCTTCCCAGCTCTAAGACACAGTGGGTTACCTACTTCCAAGTTGTGAAGATGAGATGCAAGAGCAAGCCAAGTCCCTTGTATAAGACCTTTGTATGGCACATTGCCAGGATCCATGCAGTGCTTCCTTTCCTTTCATACATACCTACTTGATGGGCACATAGTCATGCCTTCTAGTAGGTTAGCATTTGGCACCATAATCAGCAGAGTACCTGCAGATTAAGGATGGAAACTATGGAAAATACAGCTGAATTCTGCTGTCTAGTTATCCTCCCAAAGTGTTCTCTTAAAGTAGGTTTTTTCTGTTATTATGGAAGGTGGTGGCAGCAGTCTATGGGCCTCTGCTCACTCTTTGCCAGGGCAATGATTCTTCTTTCTGCCTGAACACACTTGAATAAGATACACTCTCATTGACATCAGGGGCTTACTTTGCGGTGATTCTTAGTGAAGGGGGAGGAGCAATGGTGGGCACTATGCCTCACTAGTATGGGAAGTATCAAAGCTGGTACTGGTGGCCCACACCTATAATCCTAGCTATATGGGAGACTGAGATATGTGTGACTTGCGGCCAGTCCAGTCCAATAAACAAATGGTAATAACTCATGAGATTTCCTTCTTATCCAATAGCTGGATATTGTGGTGTGCACGTGTTGTCCTGTTTTGCAGGACCTATAAATATGTGAATTGAGATCTTCCTGGGCAGGAAGTGTGACCATATAACTTGGGGGCAGGGCTCAGATAGAGGGCTGCCTAGCAAATTTGATGGCCTAAACCAAGCCCTGGTACTGCCAAACAAACTAAAAGAAGCCCTCCCACCAAAAGAAAATTATTCTGTCATAGACTAATATTTTTTTGTTGTTTAAATAATGGTCAACTAGTTACAGTGCCTCTAGAAATAAGCCACATTTCCTAATTTCAGGGAAAATAATTGTCTACACTAAAATGATAGGTGCTGCTTATTGAGCATGTACTTTCTGCCAGACACTTAATTTTAACTTTACCTCTGTCACTTCATGTCATCAACCTCCAAATCTATATGGAGTGTACTTTCATCTCAGAAACTAGCTAATTTTATTTAAAATCTCTGAACACTTCTCCATTTTACCTCAAGGGAAACTAATCAGAGTTTGCTTATTTAAAAATGCCTCATTTAAAAAAGGCCTGATTGAGGGGAATGAATTCACACGTCACTAAGTCACATCAGCAGTGGACTGGGTAGTGATCCAACATGTCCATCCCTGTATTTCTAGGTAATACTTCAGTGACAGGACACCTTAGATAACTGCTGCAGTCCTTATCTGCTGCCCAGTCCCGATCTCATCCATCTCCAGCTTCAATAAGTTTGAATCTCCTCTCTGATTATCCATCTTATTCCACCAGAGAAACTAAGAGAGAAAAAAAAGACATGAATGTCTACAAAAGCAGCGATAACTCGGTCTTTTCTCAGCCCTATGCAGGTATGCAAGCCTATGCCTATCCCCAGGCATCTGCGGTCACCTCGCAACTGCAGCCTGTTCGGCCCTTGTATCCAGTACCACTATCCCAGGCTCCCCATTTTCAAGGTAAGAAGTGATTCCCTCCATCTCTCATCTTCCACTTTCTCTCATCCTTTTTTCGTTTGCACTCCAACAACTCTCTTCCCTCCCTCCCTCCTACCTTCTCTCTCTCCCTCCTCCCTTTTGTCTCTCCTTCCTCTTCTCCATTTTCCTCTCCTTTTCATTTTCCCTTTCCTTCTTTCCTTCTTTTCTTCCTTCCTTCTTTCCTTCTTTCCTTTCTTCCTAACAGCTTGGCTAAGGTATGATTTATAAATCACTTGTTTTAATTGTACAACTCAAAGATTCTTTGTTTTAAGGAAAATTTCAATGTTCTAAATGTTCTAAAATCCAATTTTAGAACATTTCAATCATCCCCAAGATCCCCATTCCCACTTTCTGGATTGTGTTTCATGAATTTTCTTCTACCAGTCCTTTCAATTTCCTCTGTCAGAGTGGCTAGAGTTTATGGAAAATAGTAAAAGAGCAAACTCTGGAGGAAATTGTGAGAAGACATGAAGACTGCTTGTGGGTATTCAGCATGTCATGAAAATAACACACTTTTATAATGAATATAAAAGGAAAAACTACTGTCCTTCCTTATTAAGCATCCCCCCCCCCCCCACCGCCCCAACCATGAATAACCATTGTTAGCAGTTACTGGGTAACAATTCAAACAGTTCAGGTATTTTGTATATTTGTACCAGTTTCATGTAAACATACCAAACAAAATGAAATGTCATCAGGTGTGTTGATATTCTGCCTTATTCTGTGGTTTGTCTCTTGTTTGGTAATCACCTTGGTATGAGGGCAGTGGTAGGAGGAGAAAGTATATCTTACAACAGCTGTGAATTGGATCCAGCCTTTGTCTGGAACCGTGTTCTTCCATCTGGAAAACTAGTTTTGCATCCTTCAAAACACATCTTCTTCCCTCCCTGGTTCTCCCCTTCCCTCCCTCTTCTCCTCCCAGGGACACACTGTGTGATGGACCTTGTACATGGTTCATTTTTTGCACTTAAAATATTCTGTTGTAATGATTTATTTACATGTCCATATCCCCATCAGACTGAGAACTCAACAAGGCCTAGCACTTGCTTTACTCACTACTGTGTCCTTGGTACCTGGACAGTGGCATGAATGGGAAGCAATATGAACTGCCAGGACTATGGCAGTCCAAACTTGGCATTCTTGTGCCCTTGAATCACACTGTGTAACCCCTAATACATTTTGGAAGAACTTCACTTGGCTATTAATAGTTTTGGACCCTTTGATCTCCTTTCTTTCTGACAGTGTGAAAATACTCATTGTATTTCCTATGCCAAGGAAGCAGTCATGCCTTTCTTTCTTCTGCTAAAAGAGCCATTCACTTTTCCTCATGCTCTAGTTTTATAAGTTTCTTTTTGGTTTCTATCTCTTGAGGATCAGGTGACATGGCTTCATTTCTGATGACTGAAGCTCGGCAGTCTAACACTGAAATTCGAATGGCAGTCAGTAAAGTGGCTGATAAAATGGATCATCTAATGGCTAAGGTGACTGGGTCAGGGTTGGGGCCATGTTGGGGTTGGGGGTATAAAAGTGGGGTATAAACAAAACAGCCAAAGTTCTAAACAAGCTCTTCTTTGGTTTCTTATATTCATAGTAGTTACTGGCTATCTACGTTACTTTTTTTTACATTGTCTGCTTTCTGGCATCCCTTCTGTAGGTTGAAGAGTTACAGAAGCAGAGTGCTGGCAGCTCCATGCTTATTCCTGGCATGTCCGTCACATTGGAAACAAGCATGATTATGAGCAACATCCAGCGGATCATCCAGGTGAGAGTGGTTGCCAGCACAGTACTTGGCCTAGAGGTCCTAACCACGCTCTCACTCCACACGTGCTGCACTTTAACATTTGGGTTAGAAAATCAGGAAAATTCATTAGGGCTTCATTTAGTCCCAGGGACTAGCGTATCTATTACGTACTATACTAATACTATATACTATACAGCTTAGTATATTATATGTTGTATACCATATTAATGTCATATAATATACTAATCATTATATTAGTAATTAGTCAGAAGGAAACATTGCTTTTGGGCCCTATTTCAGAATCTTGTTTCATTGTATGGACATTTAAACACACAGCCCATTTGGCTTAGTGATTTGTATCCATCAGATATATGTTTTTAAAAATTATTATACGCATATGAATGTTAAGTTCTAGGTTTTTGTCTCAAAGTACATTAACATGGGCTGGAGGTATGGGTCAAGTGGTGGAGCACCTGCATAGCACGTGCAAGGTCCTGAGTTCAAGCTGTTTCCTTTTATTCAGTACTTATAAAACACCTTGTATATCATATATTTGGAATTTAGGAAAATGAAAGATTGAAGCAAGAGATCCTTGAGAAGAGCAGTCGGATAGAAGAACAGAATGACAAGATTAGTGAATTACTTGAACGAAATCAGAGGTAATGACAGGTACGGGGCCTGGATAGGAGTGTGTGTGTGTGTGTGTGTGTGTGTGTGTGTGTGTGTGTGTGTGTACTTAGGAAGAACAGAATGACAAGATTAGTGAATTACTTGAACGAAATCAGAGGTAATGACAGGTACGGGCCTGGATAGGAGAGAGAGAGAGAGAGAGAGAGAGAGAGAGGAGAGAGAGAGAGAGAGAGAGAGAGAGAGAGAGAGAGAGTGTGTGTGTGTGTGTGTGTGTGTGTGTGTGTGTGTGTGTGTGTGTGTGTGTGTGTGTGTGTGTGTGTGTGTGTGTGTGTGTGTGTGTGTGTGTGTGTGTGTGTGTGTGTGTGTGTGTGTGTGTGTGTGTGTGTACTTATTTCTGCCCCTTCCTTCTCCTCCTCTTTTTCTTTCCTTTCCTGCAATGCTGGGAATTGAACATACTAAGCACATCTAAGCTACACTTCCAACTCTATTTCTGTCATTTTTGTTTCCTGCCTGTCATGGGAATTACTGCTTATGTTCTGGTTTGGTAGGAGGAAGAACTCACTGGCTCTGACATAAGACAAACCTCTATTTGACTCCCAATTCTGCCCTTCTTTTATTGTTAGTCACAGGCCCTAGTTTTTTCATCTCTAAATGGTATTAATACTTAGAAAGCTCTAATGTCAACTCTTCTTGTTTCTCTTATGCCATTTTATCAGCTGGAAATCAACCAGAGTCACATTAACTTTTATATGACACTCAGGCATTTTATAGTTTTTATGGATCCTTCTGAAGATTTGGGAGGTCAGAAGAGTATGCTATAACAGTATTTTATTAAAAATAAATCATTCTCACTGGAGACAAGTCTCAGTGGTAGAGTGCTTGCCAAATACTAGGCAAAAGGACCTGAGTTCAAAGCCCAGAACCAGACAGGTGCCCAATGGTTTGCACTTATAATCCTAACTACTTAGGAAGCAGAGACCTGGAGGATCAAGGTTTGAAGCCAGGCAGAAAAGTCTTCAAAACTCTTACCTTGCCGGGCACTGGTAGCCTGTAATCCTAAAGTCCAAAATTGAGGCATGGCTCAAGTGGTTGAGCTTGAGCCATGAATAAGAAAGCTGGGCCAGAACTCAGGACCATGTCTATACTTGCCTCAAAATAAAAAGGAAATAAAAAAAAAACAAACCATATACCACCACCAAAAAAAAGGAAAAAAAGTTCTCCCATATTTCTTTTCTTCAGTGTGTATCTCTTTTCTCCCAGGTAGTAGCACTGGAAGAGTGGCTTTCTTTTCTTCTCTCCTGTTTCTTTCCTAATTCTCTTTTACCATGCACCCTGTTTACTGCTTCCAGACTTTATTAGTGCAAGTGTAAGGAAAACAAAATGCTTCCAGATTAGTTTAATTAACAAAGTTTTGAGGACTGAGTGTGCATCAGATTGTACCTGACATATATACATGTGATGGTCAATAAATGTTCTTTGTCCTCATTTCTGACTCAGGTATGTTGAGCAGAGTAACCTGATGATGGAGAAGAGGAACAACTCACTTCTAACAGCCACAGAAAACACACAGGCAAGAGTATTGCATGCTGAACAAGAGAAGGTAAAGTAACTGGGCAGAGAAAAGCCCAGGTGGGAATATGCTGTGCTAAGGTGTGGTCCTGCATATGAACTTCCTAAGTGTCTTTTCAGCAGAGTTTTTGTCATCATTGAGAAGAGAAGGAGAAATCTTTCACCAAATTTTCATATATTATCATTCATGCTTCTGTCTTATAATATACTTTTTAACAAGTTAACTCAATAACAATCACCAAGCCAGTCGCCAATGGCTCATGCCTGTATTCTAGCTACTTAGGAGGCTGTGATCTGAGGTTTGCAGTTTGAAGCCATCCCAGGCAGAAATCCTGTGAGACTTTTATTTGTACTTAACTGCTGGAAACTGAATTGGAGCTGTGGCTCAAGTGGTAGAACAAGTAGCCTTGAGCACAAAAGTTCAGGGACAGTGCCCAGGCCAAGTTCAAACCCCTAAGACTGGCAAAAAACAAAAAACCAATCACAGTCCTAATAGTTTGCTGAAGGTAAGAATTACACAATTTACTAAAAATTAAATTTATTCTGTTGACAAAATCAACAGAAAATTTCTGTAGTGCTACATAATAAATCTGTATTTGGTTTTTAATTGGAATTTAAAATTGTCTAGTTTGTTCCTTCATCTGAGTCTGCCAAGCATCTTATAGTATTTCTATGGCTTCTGTCTGTTCAAAATTCAGAATTGTGACCGGTTCCTAGAGTAGCAATGAGGAGAATGCTAATGGATCTTGGGTTGAGTTGGCTGACTGTGGTACCAGTCCTGCTTCTGATTTAGCCCATCACTTCTCTGCTGGGAGATGAACATCCTTATATCTGCTATTTCCTCAAGAGTTCTTATTATTTTATATTTATATAAATATATGTATAAATTTATATATAATATATAACATACATTTGATTTCTCCTTGAAAACTTGAAAAGTTAAATAGGATATACTCTATAACTTGTGGCATTCTCTCACTTTCTCCTATTCTGGTAATAAGTAATAAGGATTTCTTTCATGTGTATGTGCTGGTACTAGGGCTTGAACTCGAGGCCTTGCTTGGCTTTTTTTTTTTTTTTTTTTGCTTAACGCAGGCACTGTGCCAGCCTGGGTTATATAGCAAGATACTGCCTTAAGCAAATGAAAAAATGAAATTACTATTCTCTATGATAGAATCAATATTTTTATATGGGATAAAGAATAAAACTTGAAGAACTATTAGAGGTCATATACTTTAATGCACTTATTTTATAAAGGGACAGACTGAGGCCCAGGGTGGGGTAAAAGACTTGTTCCAAATCTCACTTCCCGTCAGTCTGTTTCTTATATCAGATTGCTACTTCTTTGGTTCTATTTTCTTGCTTCTAACTTGAATGCTATTTTTCTGTTATTCGGCACCCTTGGCTCTTCTGTCAGCATTTTCCTTTCCCAGCTCTCTACATGTGCAGTGGAGTTTGATCTGGGGTGGGAACTGGGAAGCCATCCTAGTCCCATCTGCTGTGTAGGTTGCTGCCATTTCCTTTTTACTTGATGATATTTATCCTAACCTTTTAAAAACATTGTAATTATGTGTGTGTATATATGTACATACATATATCTATGTACATGCACCCACATACATATATACACTACTTTTTCCTAATGATACAAGTTGTATTCTAGAAAGTGCAGGTAAATATAAGATATCAATCATCCAGAGCTTTTCTGGTCAAGGAGAATCATTTTTAGTATATTACCATTCTCCTTACACATGGACATGTATTTGGGTGATTGTAATTTTAGGCTTCTAAGCGGGCCTTTCTAGCTGAAGGCATGGGTAAAAAGAGTTTTGGAGTGACCTTCCACTCTGTTTCCTTCAGTGAGACAGTGACCTTCCATTCCATTGCCTCTCCTTTGAGGTATGTCCCTCCTGGGGTTCTTAGCTGCTGCAAGGTCTTGTGTGGGTGGTACTTATTCTGGGATTCATGAACCCTCTAAGCCATAAATTGATGCAAAGTTCTCTGAGCTCTGTGCTAGTTCCATTTTCATGGTATCTGTTCTTCGTTTGCCATTCTTTTCATTGACCATCATTGCTGTGGTCATCCTTAATATTCAGATATTATCTGATAGTTTTCCAGAGTAGTCATTTCAGTTTTGTCCAATGTCACTTGAGAATTTTTAGGTTCTTCAGAGTAAAGATGGTCCATGTTTGGCTAAGTATATGTAGAAGGAAGTTAGTATTGTACTCCTAGGAGAAATTGTAGATTTAGGAGTTAGTATCTGAATTTTTTTTAATTTTTCTTTTTTTTTGGGGGGGGGTCCGGTCATGGGGCCTGAACTCTGGGCCTGGGCGCTGTCCCTCAGCTCTTCAGCTCAAGGCTAGCACTCTACCACTTGAGCCACAGCGCCACTTCCGGCTTTTTTCTTTTTGCTTATGTGGTGCTGAGGAATGGAACCCAGGGCCTCATGCATGCAAGGCAAGCGCTCTACCACTGAGCCACCTTCCCAGCCCTTTTTTAAATTTTTCATTGTCCCATTTTATATGAAAATGGGGAAATAATTATATTAGTATTTATATAAATGCCATCCAGTGTGAGAGTGCATCTCTCGCAGGCTTGAGGAAGTGGACAGGAATGAGAAAAGATTGTCATTATTGACTTTTTTTTTAAATACTGAGCAGGAGAAACACTTTTTTCAGGAGAACAACTTATGAAACATCTTTTTGAAGAGACTCATTTATAAAATATAGAAATCTATAGGCTGGGAAGGTGACTTAGTGGTAGAGTGCTTGCCTTGCATGCATGAAGCCCTGGGTTTGATTCCTCAGTATCACATAAGCAGAAAAAGCCAGAAGTGGTGCTGTGGCTCAACTGGTAGAGCACTAGCCTTGAGCTGAAGAGCTGAGGGACAGTGCCCAGGCCCAGAGTTCAGGCCCCGTGACCGACAAAAAATAAATAAATAAAATAGAAATCTAGTAAGCAAAAAGAAAATATAAAGCACCCATAATTTTACCTAGATTAACTATGGCTTTAAAAGGTCATTCAAGCTCTCCTTTACATAAGTGTTCATTATGTCAAAATAGAATTATATCTGATATGTATTTTATAATCTACTTAAGTTCCTTATTTAATATTAGGTTTGTGACTGTATTTCATAACATTAAGGGTAGGGTTTTTTTGTGTGTGTGTGTGTGGCAGGGGGCGGGGTGGGGCGGCGGGGGGGGGGGGGGGAAGTGGGGGTATTTGCTAGTCTTGGAGTTCGAACCAGGTCCTGGAGCTTTTCCTCGGCTTTTATTCCACTCAGAGCCAGGGCTTTACCACTTGAGCCATGCCTTTTCTTCTAGTGTTTTGCTGGTTAATTGAAGATAAGAGTCTCTTGAGTTTGTCTGCCCAAGCTGACTTCAAATTGACATTCTTAGATCTCAGGCTCTTGAGTAGCTAGGATTGTGGGAGTGAGCCACTGGTACCGGCTTTAATTAAATATTCTTTTCAAACACCATTTTTCATATTTACAAATAGGATGCATGTGTCATAATTTGCTTAAGTGAGCCTGTTCTCAGCTTTTTGTGAGTTTTCCAGTCTCTTAACAACCTTAAGCAATGTTGCATTGACATGCTGGTAACAAATTTTTTATAATCTTGTATATAAGATGAATAGTATTTCTTAAGGACAAATTCTGTAAAAAGAACTGAATTTGAGATTGCAAATTTTCAAGGCTTGGTTTTGGTTGGTACAAGTTGAAGGTGGCTTTAGCTCCCTTCCTATCCACCAATTCAGTTTGCTTAACTCAGGTATAGCGTTGGTTGGGTCAGCACTTAGAGATAACCAGCATCTATGCTTTTGGACATTGTTCTTTGTCACTATTCAGGCCAAGGTGACAGAAGAGCTAGCAGCAGCCACCGCACAGGTCTCTCACTTACAGCTGAAAATGACTGCTCATCAGAAGAAGGAAACAGAGCTGCAGATGCAACTGACAGAAAGCTTAAAGGAGACAGATGTGCTCAGGGGCCAGCTCACCAAACTGCAGGCAGAGCTCTCAGGTATGGCCTTGGGGGAGGATGCTGGTGTTACTGTCTTTTTAACTTAAGAACTAAAACTGCTTCCTCCCTGTCAGTCCCTTTGGCAGAATGTCCTTGAGATTTGTGCAGGCCTGAGTGAGCATCAGAGTGGGCTGATAAAAATCAGAGAGAACTGACCATTCATTTGGAATTGATAAGTTGTCACCATTCTCCTGTGTTTGGACAAATGTTACTTCAATGTCTTTGGTACTTATGATTATCTTTATGTTCTTGTTTTTTTGTAATAGTACTGGAGTTTGAACTCAGGGCCTTGTGCTTTTGCTTAGCTTTTTCTGTTTAAGGCTGGCACTCTACCACTTAAGCCATATTTCTACTTTTTTTTTTCTTGCTGGTTTATTGGATATAAGAATCTCACATTTGTCTGCCTGAGCTGGCTTTGAACTGTGATCTTTTAGTCTCAACCTTTTAAGTTGGTAGATTATAGGCATGAGCCACTAGTACCCAGTTAACTTCATGTTCTTTTAATTCATGATTCATGGACTTAACAAAAGAAAAGAAGAAGTGTTTCTTGTTCTGTTTTCATCTGTCTTAATGCTGAACTTCAATTTTGAGGCCTGCATTCAGGCACCTCTGCTTGGCTCACCAACCTGTTATACTACCCACCCATCTGAGCCTCTACTGGCTACTCTTCAGCTCCTGCCATTTTGCTTCTTATCAATGCTATTCTTTGGGCTTAGGATGCCCACCATCACTGATATTTGTTTCTAGTCCTCTCCCAAATCTCTAGTACTTTCTAAAACTCTTTCAGAAGCTTTCCCTGTTTTTTTCTAGACTATTTTTTTCTCCTTTGAAATCCATATATCTTAGTGAAATTATCATCATCATCATCATCATCATCATCATCACCATCATCATCTTTTTTTTTTTTTTTGTCAGTTGTGGGGCTTGAACTCTGGGCCTGGGTGCTGCCTCTGAGCTCTTTAGCTCAAGGCGAGCACTCTACCACTTGAGCCACAACGCCACTTCTGGCTTTTCTGCTGGTTGTATTGGAGATAAGAGGGTCACGGACTTTCCTTGCCTGGACTAGCTTTGAACCGCAATCCTCAGGATTGTGAGAAGCTAGGATTAGAGGCGTGAGCCACTAGTACCATCATTTTGGGCACTCAGTGCCTTGCACTTGCTCTTGACAATGCTTCTAGTTCTTTTTGCTTTTTAGGTAATTTTTCAGATTGGTTCTCACTTTTTTCCAAGGCTGACCTTGGACTATGATCCTCCTGTCTGTGCCTCCCCAATGACAGTCATGAATGACAGTCATGAATGACAGTCATGAACAACCACACTGCACTTGTTTATTGAGATGGGAGTCTTGCTAGCTTTTTGCCCAGGCCAGCCTCAAACTACATTGTCCCATACTATATCTCCTAAGTGGCATGTGCCATGGTACCATGCCTCTTCATGCAACATGGTAACCATTATCACAGCCTTTGATAAGTAACATTTAAATGTCTGTTTTCCCTTCCAGAATGCAAATCCCTAAAAGACTTGATCTCTACAAGTCCCTTCCTCCACATAAGGGTTATTAGTTCAGTACCTAGCACAAGGCCATCTTGATGATGGGACAGAATGTATCTCAGTATAGAGAGATCAAAGTGGAAGGCAGATGGGAGCAGCGGCCTCGGTGAGGCATTGGGTGGAGGCAGCTGGAGCTGCAGCAGAGTTGGGTCAAAGTACAGTTCTCTGCTTAATGAAGGGTAAAAAGCTTTGAAGTGATTCCTGGAGATATGTTCCTTCTCTGTGGAGCTTCACTTGTGCCAAAGTGAGGCAGACATATGTTAGACAATTTGTAGTTAGGTCATTTTCAATTTGAATATGGTGTAGATCTCTCATTTCTGCCTTTGTGGTGCCCTATGAGTTACCTAAAGAATCTCAGCAGCTTTTCAAATAAGCATATTTTAGTGCACTAAATTAAAAATGTAAATCGCGGTGAGTTTGGTGGTGAGGCCTAGAGTCCTAGCTGATGAGAGGTGGAGACCGGGAATCATGGTTGGAGGACAGTCTGGGCAAAAAGAAATTTGTAAAACTCCATCTCACTCAATGGCACATGCCTGTCATCCCCAGTGGCCCAGGGAAGAACAAGTAGGAAGATGGCAGCCCCAGCCTGGCCTGGGCATAAAGCAAGATCTTCTCTCGTAAATAACCAATGCCAAAATGGTACAACTAGTAGAATGCCTGCCTAGTGAGGGGCCCTGAGTTGAATCAAAAAAAAAAAAAAAAAAGAACCCGACCAACCTTGGGACCATTTCCCAAGTGGGTCTCTCTGCTGGGAATGTTGCTTTTCTGTTTTGCATGTGAGCAGGGTGACATCCACACATGTGGAGATGACTTCCTACAGGTGAATGCAGGTTGGTGGTAGGGTTGGCTGATGGCTTGAGAAGCCCTCATTTCAGGTCAGTAAGGTGATAACACACAGGTGAGAGGAGGATGCCTGAATGGTAGAATCGGGAGACTGCGGCGTGCTGCTCTGGAAGCGCCTCTGAGGGGCCACCCCGCCAAGGCAGCCCTGCTTCTGCAGCCAGGTCTCTCCGTGCTTCTCTCCCAGAGTGTCAAAAAACCTTCGAGCAGTCACAGTCCAAATTCAAAAGTGAAAAGCAGAGCCGGAAACAGCTGGAACTTAAGGTGACGTCCCTGGAGGAGGAGCTGACAGACCTTCGAACTGAGAAGGAATCCCTGGAAAAGGTAAGTCTGTAAGCCACACAAGTGGCCTGGATTGGTTGCTTAAATTTTTTTATTCATTTGTCCTTTAAACATTACAATTGTAGTTATAACTTTTATTGACTCATGCCTGTAATTTTATGCAGAAATTGGGAGAGTTGCTAGCCCAGGCAAAAAGTTCACAAGACCCCATCTCAACTGATAAAAAGCTTGGTCTGGTGGTGTGCTTGTCATCCCAGCTTCAGCTATGTGGGAAGCTGTCTAGTAGATAAAAATGAAACTCTAGGGGCTGGGAAGGTGGCTCAGTGGTAGAGTGTTTGACTTGCATGCCTGAGGCCCTGGGTTCGATTCCTCAGCACCACATAAGCAAAAAGAAAAAAGCCGGAAGTGGCGCTGTGGCTCAAGTGGTAGAGCGCTAGCCTTGAGCTGAAGAGCTGAGGGATAGCACCCAGGCCCAGAGTTCAGGCCCCATGAACGGACCCCCCCCAAAAAAAAAAAAGAAACTCTATTTGAAAAATAATTAAAGCAGGAAAGACTGGGGCATGGCTCAAGTGGTAG